>NW_027507008.1:0-274124 GCF_052324685.1 Brachyhypopomus gauderio
CTTTGTGACAACATATGTTGTGAAAAGCGCTATACAAATATATTTGATATTTGATTTAAATGCACTTTATATAGTGTAACTGTTTACTTTTGCTTTTTATTATTATTATTATTTACAAAGATTTGGGATTTTAAAGGATTTTATCCTGCACTGGTCTGTGCAATAAATACTCATTTCAACTGACTGTGAAAACTGCTTTTTTCAAAAAATCCTTATTCATTGGCATATAACTTTTTTTTTACTGTAATGCAAATAGTTACTTTCCCTGGTAACGAGTTACTTGTATTATAGAGTAATTCAGTTACTAACTCAGTTACGTTTTTGAACAAGTAGTGAGTAACTATAACTAATTACTTTTTTAAAGTAACGTTCCCAACACTGGTCATGTATCATACGATGTCATCCTTTCCAAGCATCAAAAGTATGTATGTTTTTGCATTAAATAGAGTTGAAATGTACATAGTGTCTATGTGTTTTATACCAGATAAATGAAAATGTTATTACCTATCGTTTGGTACCAATTTCAAAGCCATAGCATCAATCTCTGGGAATGTAGTTTTAACACTAGGAGTCCCAGCATTTTCATTCCACACTTTTTCCACCTGGTCTCCACCAGGGGGCAGTTCTGGGGATATTTGCATTCCATTAGGCCACCCTTTGTTATGTACATGCAGCCACTTATAGGTAGACGGGTGAGGGGGGGGTGATGGTGTGAACCATCAGTTCATTGTTCTGCTGGATGTGTTTAAAATTTAAAAAACGCTATTGGCTGCTAGAACGCGCTAAATGACGTCATCTCCGCACATACAGGTATGTTTGTGTTTTTGAACCTAAGGTTGTGGGGGAGGGTGAAAAAGAAAAGCGTTTGAGTGTGTCTTTGAGCTGATTAATTATTTCTTTTTTTCCATATAGTACTGTACTGCCACCTAGTGGTTCATGCTCGTATCTCGAGCGTGCACTCGGGTGTCGAACAGAAATTTTGCTCGTCTCGGTGCTCGTATCTTGGATCGCTCGTATATAGAGCAGCTCGTATCTCGAGGTACCACTGTAATAATAATCTTTATTTGTATAGCACCTTTCATACATACATGCAACTCAAAGTGCTAAAAACTACTGAAAATAAGGTAAAAAAAAAATTACTTGTCTCTCCCCCTCATTTCTAACCACATTTTAGGCTGTTATAGTTGATGATTGTGTAAGGCACCTCTTCCTGTACTATTTACTGTATTTTAGACATTGAGGGCTTTTGAGGGGACGGTGTGGATGAACACTGACCAGTGGCTGACCATGAACACTGAACACTGACCCTCTTTTCTCGCCTCCTCTTTTCGCTGTATGGCCCACCTAACCCCAATAATTTTTTATTACTATTGTACTGTATTTTACAGAATTGTTTTCTTTGATTCTTACATAAAAATAAAAGTTGTCCTCCAAAGATTAGTGTTAATGAAAAAGTAGTTTTTTGAACAGGTCTAGTGAGCCAAACGCCCCACCTGCCCTGTAGTAAATAGTTGTACATAATAAAAAAAATGTAAATATCAAATCAAATCCAATGAAATATATTTTGGTTTTCCACAACACATGTTGTCACAAAGCAGCTTTACAGGATTTACAAGTTTTAAATATGTTGTTATATGTTTATTATGTGTGTATAGTTGTACTTGTAGTGAAGGAGCACTGTTTGATAATAATAAAAAATGATCAAATCCTCTTGGGGCGGACATTTAATCCTTTATAAGGTAAAGATACATTGATAATTCAATTGAATAAAAAATATAGTATTAGTTTATATTAATAATCAAATGAAGGAAATGATAATATATGAAAGATTTGACTTGACTCTCAGCCGACAATTAGCTGGATGCTAACGTTATATAGGAAATCCCATAGGAATGCTATCGGAAATTAGCATTATCATGGCGGTGCTAATTGGCTTTCTAAAACAGCAAAGAGCGAGCAGGCTGTTTGTCTAATGTAAAGCATTAGTAGTAATGAAGAAAAGGTTTTCCTGTAGCGTTGGCTTGGTTCGGGCCAGTCCCCCCTCAACCGATGCATACCGGCTATTAGCCAGGATCAGGAGGTCACAGTGGGGTTTGAACCCTGCACTGAGTGGCCTGTCGCCCAACACCTTATCCACTGACCTACAGGACAACCAATTATGCTTAAAACAAAAAATACATTTGAAGACATCAAATCCTCTTGGAGTGGACATTTAATCCTTTATAAGGTAAAGATACATTGATAATTCAATTTAATAAAAAATATACTATTCGTTTCATTAATAATCAAATGAAGGAAATGATAATATATCAAACATTTGACTTCACTCTCGGCCGACAATTAGCTCCATGCTAATGTTATATTGGAAATCCCATACCAATGCTACCGCAAATTAGCATTATCATGGCGGTGCTAATTGGCTTTCTAAAACACCAAGTACAACATCTATCAATAAGGTCGCTTTTTTATTTATACCATTAGTTTCATTAATAATCAAATGAAAGAAATTATAATATATCAAAGATTTGACTTCACTCTCGGCCGACAATTAGCTCCATGCTAATGTTATATTGGAAATCCCATACCAATGCTACCGCAAATTAGCATTATCATGGCGGTGCTAATTGGCTTCACCAAGTACTCTCTCTGTCTCTCTCTGTCTCTCTCTCTCTCTATCTATCTATCTATCTATCTATCTATCTATCTATCTATCTATCTATCTATCTATCTATCTATCTATCTATCTATCTATCTATCTATCTATCTATCTATCTATCTATCTATCTATCTATCTATCTATCTGCTAAATAATTGGGGAAAAAATTGTTTGAATCTATTCTAGACAGAAAATACCCAATAAAGCCAATGAGGGTATCAAACAAATACATGTGCTATATATTTACAGAGGATATTAGTAGCGGTAGTATTAGACTTTCTGGGTGCACCACAGAGCTGCTGCCCTCATTCTTGCTCTGTTAATTAACATAATAAAGGGTGATGTTTGGTCCTGCTGATTGCTGGCAAGACAGAGGGGAAGGAGGGGTGATGTCCTGACGATTAGGATACAGAAATATCTGTATTTCTCTTTCTTTAATTCCCAGGAGAGTCTGGGACCCGACGGCGTTCAAGGCCATCATCGCGTGGTCGACGTGGCTGACGGTCCGGTGGAGCTGCGTCACCAGGCTTTTGTGACATAGCAGAGGGTGGACGGCATCGTTGCTCTCCGGGACAAACTGCCAGAGAGCGACAAAGGCGGGGCTTTCTGCCCGCCATGTCACAGACACCGACTGGTGAAGGGACGGTTCAAAAGCAGCCATTCGTAGACCTCTGTTGTCGCTGGGACACAGAGTCTGAAGCGGTAGGCAAACCTTCAGTAATCCAGTAGCTTCAGGATTTTCTAGGTTGGCTTGTACAGTGACAATAGTTCTCTAGCCCATGATACACTGGATGTTGTTTTGCCATTCTGGAGTATGGCAAGGATTAAAACACTAGACCAAATGCAGTCAATCACTTCATGATCCTCCATGAGAAATACAGGAAAATAGTCAAAAACAAGAGAAGAGACAACACAACAGAGGAAGAGAAAGGAACTGCAATGAGTGATTGACTGCATTTGGTCTAGTAAGTGTTTTAATCCTTGCCATACTCCAGAATGGCGATACACCTGGCGATTAGTAGGAAGTTGACAGCCACTGATGCTGGAGCTGGGCTGCCCAATGAGATACACATGACTGGAACACCTTGTGGCAGGAGATTTCTCCACCTTTCTTCTCTTCTCTGTTGGTTCGTCCTGTTCACTTGTATCGCTGACCACTTTCCCGCTGTGCAGATGTCTTACAGATGCCACGATCTCAGCAGTTCACAATCTTAAATTAAGATATAAAGCTTAGTTGGTTCAAACCTATTTCTCAATGTAATGTGTGATCATTGTGATATATGTACAATAGAGTAACATTTTTGAGATAGTCATGTACAGTGTTGCGATAACGGCGTCATTTTGTCAGTAACGGGATAATATAATTAATTACTTTTCCTGTCGTTACAATGCCGTTGACGTTACTGGTCATTAAAAGCGGTGCGTTACTATATATTGATATACTAACAGTAATGCGAGCGGACCACTGCCCAGGCTAGTGAGGAGTAACAGATCTCGATAGGTCACAGTCCTCGGTGTAGCACCTGTTTAACTTAACAAGGCTAAGGCAGCGTTATGGTAGCCAATCCGAGCCAGTGTTTTTACACGCGCGCCAAAGCACACCAGTGACACGACAAAAACGGAGAAGAGACAGAAATAGCGAGTCAGAAGCAAGCCGAAGAAAAATTATCATTTCAAGGTGGCGATATAAACATTATTTAGGAAAATACTTGAAGTTCCTGAATGTCTACCAGACTGGGTATTTGATTTATTTAAGAATAGAGGTTTTATTGTTAAGTTTACTTCTGTTCTGAACAATCCAGTTGTTTCAGGTTGAGAGAATTTAATTTAATTTGATAGATGTCAATGTAAATATGTAAATAGATGTAGTTTGGCCTTTGAATAATCTGTTACATATTTACCACATTATATATCTTTCTTCTCCGAGGTTCACTTGGGGAGTAACACTGCACTTGGAGCCTACAATTCCAGTATCATCGCTCCGACATGGAATGAAAACCTGGCGTTCATCATAAGACATTTACATTGACAATATCAGCACCCAGAACTTTCATTCTAGTTACCTTATACTTAGCCTGATTGTGTGATTTATTTGTAACTTGTGTATTAGTCTGTATAATTTGTTTTTGTGTAATTTGTGTGTTAACGGGCCGCCCAATGGAGGATGGGTTCCCTTTTGAGTCTTGGTCCTCCCAAGGTTTCTTCCTATTCCCCACCATCTAGGGAGTTCTTCCTTGCCACTGTCGCCTTTGGCTTGCTCATAAGGGATTTGGACCCATAGTATTGTTAACTTTGTAAATACTGTAAAGCGCTTTGTGACAACATATGTTGTGAAAAGCGCTATACAAATATATTTGATATTTGATTTAAATGCACTTTATATAGTGTAACTGTTTACTTTTGCTTTTTATTATTATTATTATTTACAAAGATTTGGGATTTTAAAGGATTTTATCCTGCACTGGTCTGTGCAATAAATACTCATTTCAACTGACTGTGAAAACTGCTTTTTCAAAAAATCCTTATTCATTGGCATATAACTTTTTTTTTACTGTAATGCAAATAGTTACTTTCCCTGGTAACGAGTTACTTGTATTATAGAGTAATTCAGTTACTTACTCAGTTACGTTTTTGAACAAGTAGTGAGTAACTATAACTAATTACTTTTTTAAAGTAACGTTCCCAACACTGGTCATGTATCATACGATGTCATCCTTTCCAAGCATCAAAAGTATGTATGTTTTTGCATTAAATAGAGTTGAAATGTACATAGTGTCTATGTGTTTTATACCAGATAAATGAAAATGTTATTACCTATCGTTTGGTACCAATTTCAAAGCCATAGCATCAATCTCTGGGAATGTAGTTTTAACACTAGGAGTCCCAGCATTTTCATTCCACACTTTTTCCACCTGGTCTCCACCAGGGGGCAGTTCTGGGGATATTTGCATTCCATTAGGCCACCCTTTGTTATGTACATGCAGCCACTTATAGGTAGACGGGTGAGGGGGGGGGTGATGGTGTGAACCATCAGTTCATTGTTCTGCTGGATGTGTTTAAAATTTAAAAAACGCTATTGGCTGCTAGAACGCGCTAAATGACGTCATCTCCGCACATACAGGTATGTTTGTGTTTTTGAACCTAAGGTTGTGGGGGAGGGTGAAAAAGAAAAGCGTTTGAGTGTGTCTTTGAGCTGATTAATTATTTCTTTTTTTCCATATAGTACTGTACTGCCACCTAGTGGTTCATGCTCGTATCTCGAGCGTGCACTCGGGTGTCGAACAGAAATTTTGCTCGTCTCGGTGCTCGTATCTTGGATCGCTCGTATATAGAGCAGCTCGTATCTCGAGGTACCACTGTAATAATAATCTTTATTTGTATAGCACCTTTCATACATACATGCAACTCAAAGTGCTAAAAACTACTGAAAATAAGGTAAAAAAAAAATTACTTGTCTCTCCCCCTCATTTCTAACCACATTTTAGGCTGTTATAGTTGATGATTGTGTAAGGCACCTCTTCCTGTACTATTTACTGTATTTTAGACATTGAGGGCTTTTGAGGGGACGGTGTGGATGAACACTGACCAGTGGCTGACCATGAACACTGAACACTGACCCTCTTTTCTCGCCTCCTCTTTTCGCTGTATGGCCCACCTAACCCCAATAATTTTTATTACTATTGTACTGTATTTTACAGAATTGTTTTCTTTTGATTCTTACATAAAAATAAAAGTTGTCCTCCAAAGATTAGTGTTAATGAAAAAGTAGTTTTTTGAACAGGTCTAGTGAGCCAAACGCCCCACCTGCCCTGTAGTAAATAGTTGTACATAATAAAAAAAATGTAAATATCAAATCAAATCCAATGAAATATATTTTGGTTTTCCACAACACATGTTGTCACAAAGCAGCTTTACAGGATTTACAAGTTTTAAATATGTTGTTATATGTTTATTATGTGTGTATAGTTGTACTTGTAGTGAAGGAGCACTGTTTGATAATAATAAAAAATGATCAAATCCTCTTGGGGCGGACATTTAATCCTTTATAAGGTAAAGATACATTGATAATTCAATTGAATAAAAAATATAGTATTAGTTTATATTAATAATCAAATGAAGGAAATGATAATATATGAAAGATTTGACTTGACTCTCAGCCGACAATTAGCTGGATGCTAACGTTATATAGGAAATCCCATAGGAATGCTATCGGAAATTAGCATTATCATGGCGGTGCTAATTGGCTTTCTAAAACAGCAAAGAGCGAGCAGGCTGTTTGTCTAATGTAAAGCATTAGTAGTAATGAAGAAAAGGTTTTCCTGTAGCGTTGGCTTGGTTCGGGCCAGTCCCCCCTCAACCGATGCATACCGGCTATTAGCCAGGATCAGGAGGTCACAGTGGGGTTTGAACCCTGCACTGAGTGGCCTGTCGCCCAACACCTTATCCACTGACCTACAGGACAACCAATTATGCTTAAAACAAAAAATACATTTGAAGACATCAAATCCTCTTGGAGTGGACATTTAATCCTTTATAAGGTAAAGATACATTGATAATTCAATTTAATAAAAAATATACTATTCGTTTCATTAATAATCAAATGAAGGAAATGATAATATATCAAACATTTGACTTCACTCTCGGCCGACAATTAGCTCCATGCTAATGTTATATTGGAAATCCCATACCAATGCTACCGCAAATTAGCATTATCATGGCGGTGCTAATTGGCTTTCTAAAACACCAAGTACAACATCTATCAATAAGGTCGCTTTTTTATTTATACCATTAGTTTCATTAATAATCAAATGAAAGAAATTATAATATATCAAAGATTTGACTTCACTCTCGGCCGACAATTAGCTCCATGCTAATGTTATATTGGAAATCCCATACCAATGCTACCGCAAATTAGCATTATCATGGCGGTGCTAATTGGCTTCACCAAGTACTCTCTCTGTCTCTCTCTGTCTCTCTCTCTCTCTATCTATCTATCTATCTATCTATCTATCTATCTATCTATCTATCTATCTATCTATCTATCTATTTATCTATCTATCTATCTATCTATCTATCTATCTATCTATCTATCTATCTATCTATCTATCTGCTAAATAATTGGGGAAAAAATTGTTTGAATCTATTCTAGACAGAAAATACCCAATAAAGCCAATGAGGGTATCAAACAAATACATGTGCTATATATTTACAGAGGATATTAGTAGCGGTAGTATTAGACTTTCTGGGTGCACCACAGAGCTGCTGCCTCATTCTTGCTCTGTTAATTAACATAATAAAGGGTGATGTTTGGTCCTGCTGATTGCTGGCAAGACAGAGGGGAAGGAGGGGTGATGTCCTGACGATTAGGATACAGAAATATCTGTATTTCTCTTTCTTTAATTCCCAGGAGAGTCTGGGACCCGACGGCGTTCAAGGCCATCATCGCGTGGTCGACGTGGCTGACGGTCCGGTGGAGCTGCGTCACCAGGCTTTTGTGACATAGCAGAGGGTGGACGGCATCGTTGCTCTCCGGGACAAACTGCCAGAGAGCGACAAAGGCGGGGCTTTCTGCCCGCCATGTCACAGACACCGACTGGTGAAGGGACGGTTCAAAAGCAGCCATTCGTAGACCTCTGTTGTCGCTGGGACACAGAGTCTGAAGCGGTAGGCAAACCTTCAGTAATCCAGTAGCTTCAGGATTTTCTAGGTTGGCTTGTACAGTGACAATAGTTCTCTAGCCCATGATACACTGGATGTTGTTTTGCCATTCTGGAGTATGGCAAGGATTAAAACACTAGACCAAATGCAGTCAATCACTTCATGATCCTCCATGAGAAATACAGGAAAATAGTCAAAAACAAGAGAAGAGACAACACAACAGAGGAAGAGAAAGGAACTGCAATGAGTGATTGACTGCATTTGGTCTAGTAAGTGTTTTAATCCTTGCCATACTCCAGAATGGCGATACACCTGGCGATTAGTAGGAAGTTGACAGCCACTGATGCTGGAGCTGGGCTGCCCAATGAGATACACATGACTGGAACACCTTGTGGCAGGAGATTTCTCCACCTTTCTTCTCTTCTCTGTTGGTTCGTCCTGTTCACTTGTATCGCTGACCACTTTCCCGCTGTGCAGATGTCTTACAGATGCCACGATCTCAGCAGTTCACAATCTTAAATTAAGATATAAAGCTTAGTTGGTTCAAACCTATTTCTCAATGTAATGTGTGATCATTGTGATATATGTACAATAGAGTAACATTTTTGAGATAGTCATGTACAGTGTTGCGATAACGGCGTCATTTTGTCAGTAACGGGATAATATAATTAATTACTTTTCCTGTCGTTACAATGCCGTTGACGTTACTGGTCATTAAAAGCGGTGCGTTACTATATATTGATATACTAACAGTAATGCGAGCGGACCACTGCCCAGGCTAGTGAGGAGTAACAGATCTCGATAGGTCACAGTCCTCGGTGTAGCACCTGTTTAACTTAACAAGGCTAAGGCAGCGTTATGGTAGCCAATCCGAGCCAGTGTTTTTACACGCGCGCCAAAGCACACCAGTGACACGACAAAAACGGAGAAGAGACAGAAATAGCGAGTCAGAAGCAAGCCGAAGAAAAATTATCATTTTCAAGGTGGCGATATAAACATTATTTAGGAAAATACTTGAAGTTCCTGAATGTCTACCAGACTGGGTATTTGATTTATTTAAGAATAGAGGTTTTATTGTTAAGTTTACTTCTGTTCTGAACAATCCAGTTGTTTCAGGTTGAGAGAATTTAATTTAATTTGATAGATGTCAATGTAAATATGTAAATAGATGTAGTTTGGCCTTTGAATAATCTGTTACATATTTACCACATTATATATCTTTCTTCTCCGAGGTTCACTTGGGGAGTAACACTGCACTTGGAGCCTACAATTCCAGTATCATCGCTCCGACATGGAATGAAAACCTGGCGTTCATCATAAGACATTTACATTGACAATATCAGCACCCAGAACTTTCATTCTAGTTACCTTATACTTAGCCTGATTGTGTGATTTATTTGTAACTTGTGTATTAGTCTGTATAATTTGTTTTTGTGTAATTTGTGTGTTAACGGGCCGCCCAATGGAGGATGGGTTCCCTTTTGAGTCTTGGTCCTCCCAAGGTTTCTTCCTATTCCCCACCATCTAGGGAGTTCTTCCTTGCCACTGTCGCCTTTGGCTTGCTCATAAGGGATTTGGACCCATAGTATTGTTAACTTTGTAAATACTGTAAAGCGCTTTGTGACAACATATGTTGTGAAAAGCGCTATACAAATATATTTGATATTTGATTTAAATGCACTTTATATAGTGTAACTGTTTACTTTTGCTTTTTATTATTATTATTATTTACAAAGATTTGGGATTTTAAAGGATTTTATCCTGCACTGGTCTGTGCAATAAATACTCATTTCAACTGACTGTGAAAACTGCTTTTTCAAAAAATCCTTATTCATTGGCATATAACTTTTTTTTTACTGTAATGCAAATAGTTACTTTCCCTGGTAACGAGTTACTTGTATTATAGAGTAATTCAGTTACTTACTCAGTTACGTTTTTGAACAAGTAGTGAGTAACTATAACTAATTACTTTTTTAAAGTAACGTTCCCAACACTGGTCATGTATCATACGATGTCATCCTTTCCAAGCATCAAAAGTATGTATGTTTTTGCATTAAATAGAGTTGAAATGTACATAGTGTCTATGTGTTTTATACCAGATAAATGAAAATGTTATTACCTATCGTTTGGTACCAATTTCAAAGCCATAGCATCAATCTCTGGGAATGTAGTTTTAACACTAGGAGTCCCAGCATTTTCATTCCACACTTTTTCCACCTGGTCTCCACCAGGGGGCAGTTCTGGGGATATTTGCATTCCATTAGGCCACCCTTTGTTATGTACATGCAGCCACTTATAGGTAGACGGGTGAGGGGGGGGTGATGGTGTGAACCATCAGTTCATTGTTCTGCTGGATGTGTTTAAAATTTAAAAAACGCTATTGGCTGCTAGAACGCGCTAAATGACGTCATCTCCGCACATACAGGTATGTTTGTGTTTTTGAACCTAAGGTTGTGGGGGAGGGTGAAAAAGAAAAGCGTTTGAGTGTGTCTTTGAGCTGATTAATTATTTCTTTTTTTCCATATAGTACTGTACTGCCACCTAGTGGTTCATGCTCGTATCTCGAGCGTGCACTCGGGTGTCGAACAGAAATTTTGCTCGTCTCGGTGCTCGTATCTTGGATCGCTCGTATATAGAGCAGCTCGTATCTCGAGGTACCACTGTAATAATAATCTTTATTTGTATAGCACCTTTCATACATACATGCAACTCAAAGTGCTAAAAACTACTGAAAATAAGGTAAAAAAAAAATTACTTGTCTCTCCCCCTCATTTCTAACCACATTTTAGGCTGTTATAGTTGATGATTGTGTAAGGCACCTCTTCCTGTACTATTTACTGTATTTTAGACATTGAGGGCTTTTGAGGGGACGGTGTGGATGAACACTGACCAGTGGCTGACCATGAACACTGAACACTGACCCTCTTTTCTCGCCTCCTCTTTTCGCTGTATGGCCCACCTAACCCCAATAATTTTTATTACTATTGTACTGTATTTTACAGAATTGTTTTCTTTTGATTCTTACATAAAAATAAAAGTTGTCCTCCAAAGATTAGTGTTAATGAAAAAGTAGTTTTTTGAACAGGTCTAGTGAGCCAAACGCCCCACCTGCCCTGTAGTAAATAGTTGTACATAATAAAAAAAATGTAAATATCAAATCAAATCCAATGAAATATATTTTGGTTTTCCACAACACATGTTGTCACAAAGCAGCTTTACAGGATTTACAAGTTTTAAATATGTTGTTATATGTTTATTATGTGTGTATAGTTGTACTTGTAGTGAAGGAGCACTGTTTGATAATAATAAAAAATGATCAAATCCTCTTGGGGCGGACATTTAATCCTTTATAAGGTAAAGATACATTGATAATTCAATTGAATAAAAAATATAGTATTAGTTTATATTAATAATCAAATGAAGGAAATGATAATATATGAAAGATTTGACTTGACTCTCAGCCGACAATTAGCTGGATGCTAACGTTATATAGGAAATCCCATAGGAATGCTATCGGAAATTAGCATTATCATGGCGGTGCTAATTGGCTTTCTAAAACAGCAAAGAGCGAGCAGGCTGTTTGTCTAATGTAAAGCATTAGTAGTAATGAAGAAAAGGTTTTCCTGTAGCGTTGGCTTGGTTCGGGCCAGTCCCCCCTCAACCGATGCATACCGGCTATTAGCCAGGATCAGGAGGTCACAGTGGGGTTTGAACCCTGCACTGAGTGGCCTGTCGCCCAACACCTTATCCACTGACCTACAGGACAACCAATTATGCTTAAAACAAAAAATACATTTGAAGACATCAAATCCTCTTGGAGTGGACATTTAATCCTTTATAAGGTAAAGATACATTGATAATTCAATTTAATAAAAAATATACTATTCGTTTCATTAATAATCAAATGAAGGAAATGATAATATATCAAACATTTGACTTCACTCTCGGCCGACAATTAGCTCCATGCTAATGTTATATTGGAAATCCCATACCAATGCTACCGCAAATTAGCATTATCATGGCGGTGCTAATTGGCTTTCTAAAACACCAAGTACAACATCTATCAATAAGGTCGCTTTTTTATTTATACCATTAGTTTCATTAATAATCAAATGAAAGAAATTATAATATATCAAAGATTTGACTTCACTCTCGGCCGACAATTAGCTCCATGCTAATGTTATATTGGAAATCCCATACCAATGCTACCGCAAATTAGCATTATCATGGCGGTGCTAATTGGCTTCACCAAGTACTCTCTCTGTCTCTCTCTGTCTCTCTCTCTCTCTATCTATCTATCTATCTATCTATCTATCTATCTATCTATCTATCTATCTATCTATCTATCTATCTATTTATCTATCTATCTATCTATCTATCTATCTATCTATCTATCTATCTATCTATCTATCTATCTGCTAAATAATTGGGGAAAAAATTGTTTGAATCTATTCTAGACAGAAAATACCCAATAAAGCCAATGAGGGTATCAAACAAATACATGTGCTATATATTTACAGAGGATATTAGTAGCGGTAGTATTAGACTTTCTGGGTGCACCACAGAGCTGCTGCCTCATTCTTGCTCTGTTAATTAACATAATAAAGGGTGATGTTTGGTCCTGCTGATTGCTGGCAAGACAGAGGGGAAGGAGGGGTGATGTCCTGACGATTAGGATACAGAAATATCTGTATTTCTCTTTCTTTAATTCCCAGGAGAGTCTGGGACCCGACGGCGTTCAAGGCCATCATCGCGTGGTCGACGTGGCTGACGGTCCGGTGGAGCTGCGTCACCAGGCTTTTGTGACATAGCAGAGGGTGGACGGCATCGTTGCTCTCCGGGACAAACTGCCAGAGAGCGAC
The DNA here is from genome assembly GCF_052324685.1 of Brachyhypopomus gauderio. NCBI lineage: Eukaryota > Metazoa > Chordata > Actinopteri > Gymnotiformes > Hypopomidae > Brachyhypopomus > Brachyhypopomus gauderio. The sequence goes on from NW_027507008.1 coordinate 13,177, forward strand.
AAAGGCGGGGCTTTCTGCCCGCCATGTCACAGACACCGACTGGTGAAGGGACGGTTCAAAAGCAGCCATTCGTAGACCTCTGTTGTCGCTGGGACACAGAGTCTGAAGCGGTAGGCAAACCTTCAGTAATCCAGTAGCTTCAGGATTTTCTAGGTTGGCTTGTACAGTGACAATAGTTCTCTAGCCCATGATACACTGGATGTTGTTTTGCCATTCTGGAGTATGGCAAGGATTAAAACACTAGACCAAATGCAGTCAATCACTTCATGATCCTCCATGAGAAATACAGGAAAATAGTCAAAAACAAGAGAAGAGACAACACAACAGAGGAAGAGAAAGGAACTGCAATGAGTGATTGACTGCATTTGGTCTAGTAAGTGTTTTAATCCTTGCCATACTCCAGAATGGCGATACACCTGGCGATTAGTAGGAAGTTGACAGCCACTGATGCTGGAGCTGGGCTGCCCAATGAGATACACATGACTGGAACACCTTGTGGCAGGAGATTTCTCCACCTTTCTTCTCTTCTCTGTTGGTTCGTCCTGTTCACTTGTATCGCTGACCACTTTCCCGCTGTGCAGATGTCTTACAGATGCCACGATCTCAGCAGTTCACAATCTTAAATTAAGATATAAAGCTTAGTTGGTTCAAACCTATTTCTCAATGTAATGTGTGATCATTGTGATATATGTACAATAGAGTAACATTTTTGAGATAGTCATGTACAGTGTTGCGATAACGGCGTCATTTTGTCAGTAACGGGATAATATAATTAATTACTTTTCCTGTCGTTACAATGCCGTTGACGTTACTGGTCATTAAAAGCGGTGCGTTACTATATATTGATATACTAACAGTAATGCGAGCGGACCACTGCCCAGGCTAGTGAGGAGTAACAGATCTCGATAGGTCACAGTCCTCGGTGTAGCACCTGTTTAACTTAACAAGGCTAAGGCAGCGTTATGGTAGCCAATCCGAGCCAGTGTTTTTACACGCGCGCCAAAGCACACCAGTGACACGACAAAAACGGAGAAGAGACAGAAATAGCGAGTCAGAAGCAAGCCGAAGAAAAATTATCATTTTCAAGGTGGCGATATAAACATTATTTAGGAAAATACTTGAAGTTCCTGAATGTCTACCAGACTGGGTATTTGATTTATTTAAGAATAGAGGTTTTATTGTTAAGTTTACTTCTGTTCTGAACAATCCAGTTGTTTCAGGTTGAGAGAATTTAATTTAATTTGATAGATGTCAATGTAAATATGTAAATAGATGTAGTTTGGCCTTTGAATAATCTGTTACATATTTACCACATTATATATCTTTCTTCTCCGAGGTTCACTTGGGGAGTAACACTGCACTTGGAGCCTACAATTCCAGTATCATCGCTCCGACATGGAATGAAAACCTGGCGTTCATCATAAGACATTTACATTGACAATATCAGCACCCAGAACTTTCATTCTAGTTACCTTATACTTAGCCTGATTGTGTGATTTATTTGTAACTTGTGTATTAGTCTGTATAATTTGTTTTTGTGTAATTTGTGTGTTAACGGGCCGCCCAATGGAGGATGGGTTCCCTTTTGAGTCTTGGTCCTCCCAAGGTTTCTTCCTATTCCCCACCATCTAGGGAGTTCTTCCTTGCCACTGTCGCCTTTGGCTTGCTCATAAGGGATTTGGACCCATAGTATTGTTAACTTTGTAAATACTGTAAAGCGCTTTGTGACAACATATGTTGTGAAAAGCGCTATACAAATATATTTGATATTTGATTTAAATGCACTTTATATAGTGTAACTGTTTACTTTTGCTTTTTATTATTATTATTATTTACAAAGATTTGGGATTTTAAAGGATTTTATCCTGCACTGGTCTGTGCAATAAATACTCATTTCAACTGACTGTGAAAACTGCTTTTTCAAAAAATCCTTATTCATTGGCATATAACTTTTTTTTTACTGTAATGCAAATAGTTACTTTCCCTGGTAACGAGTTACTTGTATTATAGAGTAATTCAGTTACTTACTCAGTTACGTTTTTGAACAAGTAGTGAGTAACTATAACTAATTACTTTTTTAAAGTAACGTTCCCAACACTGGTCATGTATCATACGATGTCATCCTTTCCAAGCATCAAAAGTATGTATGTTTTTGCATTAAATAGAGTTGAAATGTACATAGTGTCTATGTGTTTTATACCAGATAAATGAAAATGTTATTACCTATCGTTTGGTACCAATTTCAAAGCCATAGCATCAATCTCTGGGAATGTAGTTTTAACACTAGGAGTCCCAGCATTTTCATTCCACACTTTTTCCACCTGGTCTCCACCAGGGGGCAGTTCTGGGGATATTTGCATTCCATTAGGCCACCCTTTGTTATGTACATGCAGCCACTTATAGGTAGACGGGTGAGGGGGGGGTGATGGTGTGAACCATCAGTTCATTGTTCTGCTGGATGTGTTTAAAATTTAAAAAACGCTATTGGCTGCTAGAACGCGCTAAATGACGTCATCTCCGCACATACAGGTATGTTTGTGTTTTTGAACCTAAGGTTGTGGGGGAGGGTGAAAAAGAAAAGCGTTTGAGTGTGTCTTTGAGCTGATTAATTATTTCTTTTTTTCCATATAGTACTGTACTGCCACCTAGTGGTTCATGCTCGTATCTCGAGCGTGCACTCGGGTGTCGAACAGAAATTTTGCTCGTCTCGGTGCTCGTATCTTGGATCGCTCGTATATAGAGCAGCTCGTATCTCGAGGTACCACTGTAATAATAATCTTTATTTGTATAGCACCTTTCATACATACATGCAACTCAAAGTGCTAAAAACTACTGAAAATAAGGTAAAAAAAAAATTACTTGTCTCTCCCCCTCATTTCTAACCACATTTTAGGCTGTTATAGTTGATGATTGTGTAAGGCACCTCTTCCTGTACTATTTACTGTATTTTAGACATTGAGGGCTTTTGAGGGGACGGTGTGGATGAACACTGACCAGTGGCTGACCATGAACACTGAACACTGACCCTCTTTTCTCGCCTCCTCTTTTCGCTGTATGGCCCACCTAACCCCAATAATTTTTATTACTATTGTACTGTATTTTACAGAATTGTTTTCTTTTGATTCTTACATAAAAATAAAAGTTGTCCTCCAAAGATTAGTGTTAATGAAAAAGTAGTTTTTTGAACAGGTCTAGTGAGCCAAACGCCCCACCTGCCCTGTAGTAAATAGTTGTACATAATAAAAAAAATGTAAATATCAAATCAAATCCAATGAAATATATTTTGGTTTTCCACAACACATGTTGTCACAAAGCAGCTTTACAGGATTTACAAGTTTTAAATATGTTGTTATATGTTTATTATGTGTGTATAGTTGTACTTGTAGTGAAGGAGCACTGTTTGATAATAATAAAAAATGATCAAATCCTCTTGGGGCGGACATTTAATCCTTTATAAGGTAAAGATACATTGATAATTCAATTTAATAAAAAATATACTATTAGTTTATATTATTAATCAAATGAAGGAAATGATAATATATCAAAGATTTGACTTCAGCTCGTATCTCGAGGTACCACTGTAATAATAATCTTTATTTGTATAGCACCTTTCATACATACATGCAACTCAAAGTGCTAAAAACTACTGAAAATAAGGTAAAAAAAAATTACTTGTCTCTCCCCCTCATTTCTAACCACATTTTAGGCTGTTATGGTTGGTGATTGTGTAAGGCACCTCTTCCTGTACTATTTACTGTATTTTAGACATTGAGGGCTTTTGAGGGGACGGTGTGGATGAACACTGACCAGTGGCTGACCATGAACACTGAACACTGACCCTCTTTTCTCGCCTCCTCTTTTCGCTGTATGGCCCACCTAACCCCAATTATTTTTATTACTATTGTACTGTATTTTACAGAATTGTTTTCTTTTGATTCTTACATAAAAATAAAAGTTGTCCTCCAAAGATTAGTGTTAATGAAAAAGTAGTTTTTTGAACAGGTCTAGTGAGCCAAACGCCCCACCTGCCCTGTAGTAAATAGTTGTACATAATAAAAAAAATGTAAATATCAAATCAAATCCAATGAAATATATTTTGGTTTTCCACAACACATGTTGTCACAAAGCAGCTTTACAGGATTTACAAGTTTTAAATATGTTGTTATATGTTTATTATGTGTGTATAGTTGTACTTGTAGTGAAGGAGCACTGTTTGATAATAATAAAAAATGATCAAATCCTCTTGGGGCGGACATTTAATCCTTTATAAGGTAAAGATACATTGATATTCAATTTAATAAAAAATATACTATTAGTTTATATTATTAATCAAATGAAGGAAATGATAATATATCAAAGATTTGACTTCAGCTCGTATCTCGAGGTACCACTGTAATAATAATCTTTATTTGTATAGCACCTTTCATACATACATGCAACTCAAAGTGCTAAAAACTACTGAAAATAAGGTAAAAAAAAATTACTTGTCTCTCCCCCTCATTTCTAACCACATTTTAGGCTGTTATGGTTGGTGATTGTGTAAGGCACCTCTTCCTGTACTATTTACTGTATTTTAGACATTGAGGGCTTTTGAGGGGACGGTGTGGATGAACACTGACCAGTGGCTGACCATGAACACTGAACACTGACCCTCTTTTCTCGCCTCCTCTTTTCGCTGTATGGCCCACCTAACCCCAATAATTTTTATTACTATTGTACTGTATTTTACAGAATTGTTTTCTTTTGATTCTTACATAAAAATAAAAGTTGTCCTCCAAAGATTAGTGTTAATGAAAAAGTAGTTTTTTGAACAGGTCTAGTGAGCCAAACGCCCCACCTGCCCTGTAGTAAATAGTTGTACATAATTAAAAAAATGTAAATATCAAATCAAATCCAATGAAATATATTTTGGTTTTCCACAACACATGTTGTCACAAAGCAGCTTTACAGGATTTACAAGTTTTAAATATGTTGTTATATGTTTATTATGTGTGTATAGTTGTACTTGTAGTGAAGGAGCACTGTTTGATAATAATAAAAAATGATCAAATCCTCTTGGGGCGGACATTTAATCCTTTATAAGGTAAAGATACATTGATAATTCAATTTAATAAAAAATATACTATTAGTTTATATTATTAATCAAATGAAGGAAATGATAATATATCAAAGATTTGACTTCAGCTCGTATCTCGAGGTACCACTGTAATAATAATCTTTATTTGTATAGCACCTTTCATACATACATGCAACTCAAAGTGCTAAAAACTACTGAAAATAAGGTAAAAAAAATTACTTGTCTCTCCCCCTCATTTCTAACCACATTTTAGGCTGTTATGGTTGGTGATTGTGTAAGGCACCTCTTCCTGTACTATTTACTGTATTTTAGACATTGAGGGCTTTTGAGGGGACGGTGTGGATGAACACTGACCAGTGGCTGACCATGAACACTGAACACTGACCCTCTTTTCTCGCCTCCTCTTTTCGCTGTATGGCCCACCTAACCCCAATTATTTTTATTACTATTGTACTGTATTTTACAGAATTGTTTTCTTTTGATTCTTACATAAAAATAAAAGTTGTCCTCCAAAGATTAGTGTTAATGAAAAAGTAGTTTTTTGAACAGGTCTAGTGAGCCAAACGCCCCACCTGCCCTGTAGTAAATAGTTGTACATAATAAAAAAAATTTAAATATCAAATCAAATCCAATGAAATATATTTTGGTTTTCCACAACACATGTTGTCACAAAGCAGCTTTACAGGATTTACAAGTTTTAAATATGTTGTTATATGTTTATTATGTGTGTATAGTTGTACTTGTAGTGAAGGAGCACTGTTTGATAATAATAAAAAATGATCAAATCCTCTTGGGGCGGACATTTAATCCTTTATAAGGTAAAGATACATTGATAATTCAATTTAATAAAAAATATACTATTAGTTTATATTATTAATCAAATGAAGGAAATGATAATATATCAAAGATTTGACTTCAGCTCGTATCTCGAGGTACCACTGTAATAATAATCTTTATTTGTATAGCACCTTTCATACATACATGCAACTCAAAGTGCTAAAAACTACTGAAAATAAGGTAAAAAAAATTACTTGTCTCTCCCCCTCATTTCTAACCACATTTTAGGCTGTTATGGTTGGTGATTGTGTAAGGCACCTCTTCCTGTACTATTTACTGTATTTTAGACATTGAGGGCTTTTGAGGGGACGGTGTGGATGAACACTGACCAGTGGCTGACCATGAACACTGAACACTGACCCTCTTTTCTCGCCTCCTCTTTTCGCTGTATGGCCCACCTAACCCCAATTATTTTTATTACTATTGTACTGTATTTTACAGAATTGTTTTCTTTTGATTCTTACATAAAAATAAAAGTTGTCCTCCAAAGATTAGTGTTAATGAAAAAGTAGTTTTTTGAACAGGTCTAGTGAGCCAAACGCCCCACCTGCCCTGTAGTAAATAGTTGTACATAATAAAAAAAATGTAAATATCAAATCAAATCCAATGAAATATATTTTGGTTTTCCACAACACATGTTGTCACAAAGCAGCTTTACAGGATTTACAAGTTTTAAATATGTTGTTATATGTTTATTATGTGTGTATAGTTGTACTTGTAGTGAAGGAGCACTGTTTGATAATAATAAAAAATGATCAAATCCTCTTGGGGCGGACATTTAATCCTTTATAAGGTAAAGATACATTGATAATTCAATTTAATAAAAAATATACTATTAGTTTATATTATTAATCAAATGAAGGAAATGATAATATATCAAAGATTTGACTTCAGCTCGTATCTCGAGGTACCACTGTAATAATAATCTTTATTTGTATAGCACCTTTCATACATACATGCAACTCAAAGTGCTAAAAACTACTGAAAATAAGGTAAAAAAAAATTACTTGTCTCTCCCCCTCATTTCTAACCACATTTTAGGCTGTTATGGTTGGTGATTGTGTAAGGCACCTCTTCCTGTACTATTTACTGTATTTTAGACATTGAGGGCTTTTGAGGGGACGGTGTGGATGAACACTGACCAGTGGCTGACCATGAACACTGAACACTGACCCTCTTTTCTCGCCTCCTCTTTTCGCTGTATGGCCCACCTAACCCCAATTATTTTTATTACTATTGTACTGTATTTTACAGAATTGTTTTCTTTTGATTCTTACATAAAAATAAAAGTTGTCCTCCAAAGATTAGTGTTAATGAAAAAGTAGTTTTTTGAACAGGTCTAGTGAGCCAAACGCCCCACCTGCCCTGTAGTAAATAGTTGTACATAATAAAAAAAATGTAAATATCAAATCAAATCCAATGAAATATATTTTGGTTTTCCACAACACATGTTGTCACAAAGCAGCTTTACAGGATTTACAAGTTTTAAATATGTTGTTATATGTTTATTATGTGTGTATAGTTGTACTTGTAGTGAAGGAGCACTGTTTGATAATAATAAAAAACTAGACTTGCATTTCCTGAAGGAAATACTATAGGGCTTGAAAAGGTGTGCCCCCTCTGCTCCATCTGCCCCTCTGCTCTATCTGCCCCATTTGCCCCTCTCCCTCATCTGCCCCTCTGTTCCATTTGCCCCATTTGACCCTCTGCTCCATCGGCCCCCTCTACTCCATCTGCCCCATCAGCCCCTCTGCTCCATCTGCCCCATTTGCCCCTCTCCCTCATCTGCCCCATCTGCCCCTCTGCTCTGTCTGCCCCATTTGCCCCTCTCCCTCATCTGCCCCTCTGCTCTATCTGCCCCATTTGCCCATCTCCCTCATCTGCCCCTTTGCCCCATCTGCCCCTCTGCTCCATCTGCCCCTCTGCTCCATCTGCCCCTCTTCTCCATCTGCCCCATCTGCCCCTCTGTTCCATCTGCCCCTCTGCTCCATCTACCCCATCTGCATGTATGTATGTGTGTGTGTCTGTGTGGTGTATATGTGTGTGACTGTGTGTAGTGGGTATGAGAGATGCATGTGTGTGCGCGTGCGTGTGTGGGGGAGGGGGAGAGACATTCAAAAATAACTGACACTCTGTCTCTGCCACTCTGAGTGGAGAAGCCTTGTTTTATGTGATTTGCACCCTCCGATCAAACGGTCGTAGTTCGGGACCCATTTAACCTATCGCTTCACCGAAGAGATTGTGTGAGAGAGGACCCCTTGCTGATGATTTTGATATATTTTGGTGTGGTTTGACCCAAAAATGACTGATTTATGACAAGTTAAAAACACACAAAAATCTCAACAAAGCTGATTCTGATTCTGATATATTTATATGGGGGCCAATGGGGCAGTTTTCTGTGTCTAGTGCCAAACAAATGCTCATAACTCTAAAACTAATTCATCAAATGATTAGATATCTCGGCGTGCCAGAAAGGACAAGTTTCTCTCCCATTTAAAATTTAAATGGAGCTTCTAGGTCAAGGTGTAAGGATTTTACAGCAGTTTATCCAAGAACGTTTTGATCATTTTTTATGCCAGCTCACACTCTAACTGGCAGTGATGATTTGAAATTCTGAACATTCCACCATTCATTTTAATAGGGCCATTTTTCATTTTAAGCTCAATTCTATTAAAATCTATAACTCTAATCGACTCCAAAAACGGATAGCACACCACACAGAGCCGAGACCTTCGAAACGCAGTTCGAACGGAGTCTGTACGTTAAGCGGTTCGGGCCGCATTAATTGCAGAAATTTGGAGAAAAGGAATAACAATATAGGGCTTTTCAAGCCCTATAATGATCAAATCCTCTTGGGGCGGACATTTAATCCTTTATAAGGTAAAGATACATTGATAATTCAATTTAATAAAAAATATACTATTAGTTTATATTATTAATCAAATGAAGGAAATGATAATATATCAAAGATTTGACTTCAGCTCGTATCTCGAGGTACCACTGTAATAATAATCTTTATTTGTATAGCACCTTTCATACATACATGCAACTCAAAGTGCTAAAAACTACTGAAAATAAGGTAAAAAAAATTACTTGTCTCTCCCCCTCATTTCTAACCACATTTTAGGCTGTTATGGTTGGTGATTGTGTAAGGCACCTCTTCCTGTACTATTTACTGTATTTTAGACATTGAGGGCTTTTGAGGGGACGGTGTGGATGAACACTGACCAGTGGCTGACCATGAACACTGAACACTGACCCTCTTTTCTCGCCTCCTCTTTTCGCTGTATGGCCCACCTAACCCCAATAATTTTTATTACTATTGTACTGTATTTTACAGAATTGTTTTCTTTTGATTCTTACATAAAAATAAAAGTTGTCCTCCAAAGATTAGTGTTAATGAAAAAGTAGTTTTTTGAACAGGTCTAGTGAGCCAAACGCCCCACCTGCCCTGTAGTAAATAGTTGTACATAATTAAAAAAATGTAAATATCAAATCAAATCCAATGAAATATATTTTGGTTTTCCACAACACATGTTGTCACAAAGCAGCTTTACAGGATTTACAAGTTTTAAATATGTTGTTATATGTTTATTATGTGTGTATAGTTGTACTTGTAGTGAAGGAGCACTGTTTGATAATAATAAAAAATGATCAAATCCTCTTGGGGCGGACATTTAATCCTTTATAAGGTAAAGATACATTGATAATTCAATTTAATAAAAAATATACTATTAGTTTATATTATTAATCAAATGAAGGAAATGATAATATATCAAAGATTTGACTTCAGCTCGTATCTCGAGGTACCACTGTAATAATAATCTTTATTTGTATAGCACCTTTCATACATACATGCAACTCAAAGTGCTAAAAACTACTGAAAATAAGGTAAAAAAAATTACTTGTCTCTCCCCCTCATTTCTAACCACATTTTAGGCTGTTATGGTTGGTGATTGTGTAAGGCACCTCTTCCTGTACTATTTACTGTATTTTAGACATTGAGGGCTTTTGAGGGGACGGTGTGGATGAACACTGACCAGTGGCTGACCATGAACACTGAACACTGACCCTCTTTTCTCGCCTCCTCTTTTCGCTGTATGGCCCACCTAACCCCAATTATTTTTATTACTATTGTACTGTATTTTACAGAATTGTTTTCTTTTGATTCTTACATAAAAATAAAAGTTGTCCTCCAAAGATTAGTGTTAATGAAAAAGTAGTTTTTTGAACAGGTCTAGTGAGCCAAACGCCCCACCTGCCCTGTAGTAAATAGTTGTACATAATAAAAAAAATTTAAATATCAAATCAAATCCAATGAAATATATTTTGGTTTTCCACAACACATGTTGTCACAAAGCAGCTTTACAGGATTTACAAGTTTTAAATATGTTGTTATATGTTTATTATGTGTGTATAGTTGTACTTGTAGTGAAGGAGCACTGTTTGATAATAATAAAAAATGATCAAATCCTCTTGGGGCGGACATTTAATCCTTTATAAGGTAAAGATACATTGATAATTCAATTTAATAAAAAATATACTATTAGTTTATATTATTAATCAAATGAAGGAAATGATAATATATCAAAGATTTGACTTCAGCTCGTATCTCGAGGTACCACTGTAATAATAATCTTTATTTGTATAGCACCTTTCATACATACATGCAACTCAAAGTGCTAAAAACTACTGAAAATAAGGTAAAAAAAAATTACTTGTCTCTCCCCCTCATTTCTAACCACATTTTAGGCTGTTATGGTTGGTGATTGTGTAAGGCACCTCTTCCTGTACTATTTACTGTATTTTAGACATTGAGGGCTTTTGAGGGGACGGTGTGGATGAACACTGACCAGTGGCTGACCATGAACACTGAACACTGACCCTCTTTTCTCGCCTCCTCTTTTCGCTGTATGGCCCACCTAACCCCAATAATTTTTATTACTATTGTACTGTATTTTACAGAATTGTTTTCTTTTGATTCTTACATAAAAATAAAAGTTGTCCTCCAAAGATTAGTGTTAATGAAAAAGTAGTTTTTTGAACAGGTCTAGTGAGCCAAACGCCCCACCTGCCCTGTAGTAAATAGTTGTACATAATTAAAAAAATGTAAATATCAAATCAAATCCAATGAAATATATTTTGGTTTTCCACAACACATGTTGTCACAAAGCAGCTTTACAGGATTTACAAGTTTTAAATATGTTGTTATATGTTTATTATGTGTGTATAGTTGTACTTGTAGTGAAGGAGCACTGTTTGATAATAATAAAAAATGATCAAATCCTCTTGGGGCGGACATTTAATCCTTTATAAGGTAAAGATACATTGATAATTCAATTTAATAAAAAATATACTATTAGTTTATATTATTAATCAAATGAAGGAAATGATAATATATCAAAGATTTGACTTCAGCTCGTATCTCGAGGTACCACTGTAATAATAATCTTTATTTGTATAGCACCTTTCATACATACATGCAACTCAAAGTGCTAAAAACTACTGAAAATAAGGTAAAAAAAATTACTTGTCTCTCCCCCTCATTTCTAACCACATTTTAGGCTGTTATGGTTGGTGATTGTGTAAGGCACCTCTTCCTGTACTATTTACTGTATTTTAGACATTGAGGGCTTTTGAGGGGACGGTGTGGATGAACACTGACCAGTGGCTGACCATGAACACTGAACACTGACCCTCTTTTCTCGCCTCCTCTTTTCGCTGTATGGCCCACCTAACCCCAATTATTTTTATTACTATTGTACTGTATTTTACAGAATTGTTTTCTTTTGATTCTTACATAAAAATAAAAGTTGTCCTCCAAAGATTAGTGTTAATGAAAAAGTAGTTTTTTGAACAGGTCTAGTGAGCCAAACGCCCCACCTGCCCTGTAGTAAATAGTTGTACATAATAAAAAAAATTTAAATATCAAATCAAATCCAATGAAATATATTTTGGTTTTCCACAACACATGTTGTCACAAAGCAGCTTTACAGGATTTACAAGTTTTAAATATGTTGTTATATGTTTATTATGTGTGTATAGTTGTACTTGTAGTGAAGGAGCACTGTTTGATAATAATAAAAAATGATCAAATCCTCTTGGGGCGGACATTTAATCCTTTATAAGGTAAAGATACATTGATAATTCAATTTAATAAAAAATATACTATTAGTTTATATTATTAATCAAATGAAGGAAATGATAATATATCAAAGATTTGACTTCAGCTCGTATCTCGAGGTACCACTGTAATAATAATCTTTATTTGTATAGCACCTTTCATACATACATGCAACTCAAAGTGCTAAAAACTACTGAAAATAAGGTAAAAAAAAATTACTTGTCTCTCCCCCTCATTTCTAACCACATTTTAGGCTGTTATGGTTGGTGATTGTGTAAGGCACCTCTTCCTGTACTATTTACTGTATTTTAGACATTGAGGGCTTTTGAGGGGACGGTGTGGATGAACACTGACCAGTGGCTGACCATGAACACTGAACACTGACCCTCTTTTCTCGCCTCCTCTTTTCGCTGTATGGCCCACCTAACCCCAATAATTTTTATTACTATTGTACTGTATTTTACAGAATTGTTTTCTTTTGATTCTTACATAAAAATAAAAGTTGTCCTCCAAAGATTAGTGTTAATGAAAAAGTAGTTTTTTGAACAGGTCTAGTGAGCCAAACGCCCCACCTGCCCTGTAGTAAATAGTTGTACATAATTAAAAAAATGTAAATATCAAATCAAATCCAATGAAATATATTTTGGTTTTCCACAACACATGTTGTCACAAAGCAGCTTTACAGGATTTACAAGTTTTAAATATGTTGTTATATGTTTATTATGTGTGTATAGTTGTACTTGTAGTGAAGGAGCACTGTTTGATAATAATAAAAAATGATCAAATCCTCTTGGGGCGGACATTTAATCCTTTATAAGGTAAAGATACATTGATAATTCAATTTAATAAAAAATATACTATTAGTTTATATTATTAATCAAATGAAGGAAATGATAATATATCAAAGATTTGACTTCAGCTCGTATCTCGAGGTACCACTGTAATAATAATCTTTATTTGTATAGCACCTTTCATACATACATGCAACTCAAAGTGCTAAAAACTACTGAAAATAAGGTAAAAAAAATTACTTGTCTCTCCCCCTCATTTCTAACCACATTTTAGGCTGTTATGGTTGGTGATTGTGTAAGGCACCTCTTCCTGTACTATTTACTGTATTTTAGACATTGAGGGCTTTTGAGGGGACGGTGTGGATGAACACTGACCAGTGGCTGACCATGAACACTGAACACTGACCCTCTTTTCTCGCCTCCTCTTTTCGCTGTATGGCCCACCTAACCCCAATAATTTTTATTACTATTGTACTGTATTTTACAGAATTGTTTTCTTTTGATTCTTACATAAAAATAAAAGTTGTCCTCCAAAGATTAGTGTTAATGAAAAAGTAGTTTTTTGAACAGGTCTAGTGAGCCAAACGCCCCACCTGCCCTGTAGTAAATAGTTGTACATAATAAAAAAAATTTAAATATCAAATCAAATCCAATGAAATATATTTTGGTTTTCCACAACACATGTTGTCACAAAGCAGCTTTACAGGATTTACAAGTTTTAAATATGTTGTTATATGTTTATTATGTGTGTATAGTTGTACTTGTAGTGAAGGAGCACTGTTTGATAATAATAAAAAATGATCAAATCCTCTTGGGGCGGACATTTAATCCTTTATAAGGTAAAGATACATTGATAATTCAATTTAATAAAAAAATATACTATTAGTTTATATTATTAATCAAATGAAGGAAATGATAATATATCAAAGATTTGACTTCAGCTCGTATCTCGAGGTACCACTGTAATAATAATCTTTATTTGTATAGCACCTTTCATACATACATGCAACTCAAAGTGCTAAAAACTACTGAAAATAAGGTAAAAAAAATTACTTGTCTCTCCCCCTCATTTCTAACCACATTTTAGGCTGTTATGGTTGGTGATTGTGTAAGGCACCTCTTCCTGTACTATTTACTGTATTTTAGACATTGAGGGCTTTTGAGGGGACGGTGTGGATGAACACTGACCAGTGGCTGACCATGAACACTGAACACTGACCCTCTTTTCTCGCCTCCTCTTTTCGCTGTATGGCCCACCTAACCCCAATAATTTTTATTACTATTGTACTGTATTTTACAGAATTGTTTTCTTTTGATTCTTACATAAAAATAAAAGTTGTCCTCCAAAGATTAGTGTTAATGAAAAAGTAGTTTTTTGAACAGGTCTAGTGAGCCAAACGCCCCACCTGCCCTGTAGTAAATAGTTGTACATAATAAAAAAAATGTAAATATCAAATCAAATCCAATGAAATATATTTTGGTTTTCCACAACACATGTTGTCACAAAGCAGCTTTACAGGATTTACAAGTTTTAAATATGTTGTTATATGTTTATTATGTGTGTATAGTTGTACTTGTAGTGAAGGAGCACTGTTTGATAATAATAAAAAATGATCAAATCCTCTTGGGGCGGACATTTAATCCTTTATAAGGTAAAGATACATTGATAATTCAATTTAATAAAAAATATACTATTAGTTTATATTATTAATCAAATGAAGGAAATGATAATATATCAAAGATTTGACTTCAGCTCGTATCTCGAGGTACCACTGTAATAATAATCTTTATTTGTATAGCACCTTTCATACATACATGCAACTCAAAGTGCTAAAAACTACTGAAAATAAGGTAAAAAAAAATTACTTGTCTCTCCCCCTCATTTCTAACCACATTTTAGGCTGTTATGGTTGGTGATTGTGTAAGGCACCTCTTCCTGTACTATTTACTGTATTTTAGACATTGAGGGCTTTTGAGGGGACGGTGTGGATGAACACTGACCAGTGGCTGACCATGAACACTGAACACTGACCCTCTTTTCTCGCCTCCTCTTTTCGCTGTATGGCCCACCTAACCCCAATTATTTTTATTACTATTGTACTGTATTTTACAGAATTGTTTTCTTTTGATTCTTACATAAAAATAAAAGTTGTCCTCCAAAGATTAGTGTTAATGAAAAAGTAGTTTTTTGAACAGGTCTAGTGAGCCAAACGCCCCACCTGCCCTGTAGTAAATAGTTGTACATAATAAAAAAAATGTAAATATCAAATCAAATCCAATGAAATATATTTTGGTTTTCCACAACACATGTTGTCACAAAGCAGCTTTACAGGATTTACAAGTTTTAAATATGTTGTTATATGTTTATTATGTGTGTATAGTTGTACTTGTAGTGAAGGAGCACTGTTTGATAATAATAAAAAACTAGACTTGCATTTCCTGAAGGAAATACTATAGGGCTTGAAAAGGTGTGCCCCCTCTGCTCCATCTGCCCCTCTGCTCTATCTGCCCCATTTGCCCCTCTCCCTCATCTGCCCCTCTGTTCCATTTGCCCCATTTGACCCTCTGCTCCATCGGCCCCCTCTACTCCATCTGCCCCATCAGCCCCTCTGCTCCATCTGCCCCATTTGCCCCTCTCCCTCATCTGCCCCATCTGCCCCTCTGCTCTGTCTGCCCCATTTGCCCCTCTCCCTCATCTGCCCCTCTGCTCTATCTGCCCCATTTGCCCATCTCCCTCATCTGCCCCTTTGCCCCATCTGCCCCTCTGCTCCATCTGCCCCTCTGCTCCATCTGCCCCTCTTCTCCATCTGCCCCATCTGCCCCTCTGTTCCATCTGCCCCTCTGCTCCATCTACCCCATCTGCATGTATGTATGTGTGTGTGTCTGTGTGGTGTATATGTGTGTGACTGTGTGTAGTGGGTATGAGAGATGCATGTGTGTGCGCGTGCGTGTGTGGGGGAGGGGGAGAGACATTCAAAAATAACTGACACTCTGTCTCTGCCACTCTGAGTGGAGAAGCCTTGTTTTATGTGATTTGCACCCTCCGATCAAACGGTCGTAGTTCGGGACCCATTTAACCTATCGCTTCACCGAAGAGATTGTGTGAGAGAGGACCCCTTGCTGATGATTTTGATATATTTTGGTGTGGTTTGACCCAAAAATGACTGATTTATGACAAGTTAAAAACACACAAAAATCTCAACAAAGCTGATTCTGATTCTGATATATTTATATGGGGGCCAATGGGGCAGTTTTCTGTGTCTAGTGCCAAACAAATGCTCATAACTCTAAAACTAATTCATCAAATGATTAGATATCTCGGCGTGCCAGAAAGGACAAGTTTCTCTCCCATTTAAAATTTAAATGGAGCTTCTAGGTCAAGGTGTAAGGATTTTACAGCAGTTTATCCAAGAACGTTTTGATCATTTTTTATGCCAGCTCACACTCTAACTGGCAGTGATGATTTGAAATTCTGAACATTCCACCATTCATTTTAATAGGGCCATTTTTCATTTTAAGCTCAATTCTATTAAAATCTATAACTCTAATCGACTCCAAAAACGGATAGCACACCACACAGAGCCGAGACCTTCGAAACGCAGTTCGAACGGAGTCTGTACGTTAAGCGGTTCGGGCCGCATTAATTGCAGAAATTTGGAGAAAAGGAATAACAATATAGGGCTTTTCAAGCCCTATAATGATCAAATCCTCTTGGGGCGGACATTTAATCCTTTATAAGGTAAAGATACATTG
This sequence comes from Brachyhypopomus gauderio, assembly GCF_052324685.1. Lineage (NCBI taxonomy): Eukaryota > Metazoa > Chordata > Actinopteri > Gymnotiformes > Hypopomidae > Brachyhypopomus > Brachyhypopomus gauderio. The sequence goes on from NW_027507008.1 coordinate 29,759, forward strand.
ATAATTCAATTTAATAAAAAATATACTATTAGTTTATATTATTAATCAAATGAAGGAAATGATAATATATCAAAGATTTGACTTCAGCTCGTATCTCGAGGTACCACTGTAATAATAATCTTTATTTGTATAGCACCTTTCATACATACATGCAACTCAAAGTGCTAAAAACTACTGAAAATAAGGTAAAAAAAATTACTTGTCTCTCCCCCTCATTTCTAACCACATTTTAGGCTGTTATGGTTGGTGATTGTGTAAGGCACCTCTTCCTGTACTATTTACTGTATTTTAGACATTGAGGGCTTTTGAGGGGACGGTGTGGATGAACACTGACCAGTGGCTGACCATGAACACTGAACACTGACCCTCTTTTCTCGCCTCCTCTTTTCGCTGTATGGCCCACCTAACCCCAATAATTTTTATTACTATTGTACTGTATTTTACAGAATTGTTTTCTTTTGATTCTTACATAAAAATAAAAGTTGTCCTCCAAAGATTAGTGTTAATGAAAAAGTAGTTTTTTGAACAGGTCTAGTGAGCCAAACGCCCCACCTGCCCTGTAGTAAATAGTTGTACATAATTAAAAAAATGTAAATATCAAATCAAATCCAATGAAATATATTTTGGTTTTCCACAACACATGTTGTCACAAAGCAGCTTTACAGGATTTACAAGTTTTAAATATGTTGTTATATGTTTATTATGTGTGTATAGTTGTACTTGTAGTGAAGGAGCACTGTTTGATAATAATAAAAAATGATCAAATCCTCTTGGGGCGGACATTTAATCCTTTATAAGGTAAAGATACATTGATAATTCAATTTAATAAAAAATATACTATTAGTTTATATTATTAATCAAATGAAGGAAATGATAATATATCAAAGATTTGACTTCAGCTCGTATCTCGAGGTACCACTGTAATAATAATCTTTATTTGTATAGCACCTTTCATACATACATGCAACTCAAAGTGCTAAAAACTACTGAAAATAAGGTAAAAAAAATTACTTGTCTCTCCCCCTCATTTCTAACCACATTTTAGGCTGTTATGGTTGGTGATTGTGTAAGGCACCTCTTCCTGTACTATTTACTGTATTTTAGACATTGAGGGCTTTTGAGGGGACGGTGTGGATGAACACTGACCAGTGGCTGACCATGAACACTGAACACTGACCCTCTTTTCTCGCCTCCTCTTTTCGCTGTATGGCCCACCTAACCCCAATTATTTTTATTACTATTGTACTGTATTTTACAGAATTGTTTTCTTTTGATTCTTACATAAAAATAAAAGTTGTCCTCCAAAGATTAGTGTTAATGAAAAAGTAGTTTTTTGAACAGGTCTAGTGAGCCAAACGCCCCACCTGCCCTGTAGTAAATAGTTGTACATAATAAAAAAAATTTAAATATCAAATCAAATCCAATGAAATATATTTTGGTTTTCCACAACACATGTTGTCACAAAGCAGCTTTACAGGATTTACAAGTTTTAAATATGTTGTTATATGTTTATTATGTGTGTATAGTTGTACTTGTAGTGAAGGAGCACTGTTTGATAATAATAAAAAATGATCAAATCCTCTTGGGGCGGACATTTAATCCTTTATAAGGTAAAGATACATTGATAATTCAATTTAATAAAAAATATACTATTAGTTTATATTATTAATCAAATGAAGGAAATGATAATATATCAAAGATTTGACTTCAGCTCGTATCTCGAGGTACCACTGTAATAATAATCTTTATTTGTATAGCACCTTTCATACATACATGCAACTCAAAGTGCTAAAAACTACTGAAAATAAGGTAAAAAAAAATTACTTGTCTCTCCCCCTCATTTCTAACCACATTTTAGGCTGTTATGGTTGGTGATTGTGTAAGGCACCTCTTCCTGTACTATTTACTGTATTTTAGACATTGAGGGCTTTTGAGGGGACGGTGTGGATGAACACTGACCAGTGGCTGACCATGAACACTGAACACTGACCCTCTTTTCTCGCCTCCTCTTTTCGCTGTATGGCCCACCTAACCCCAATAATTTTTATTACTATTGTACTGTATTTTACAGAATTGTTTTCTTTTGATTCTTACATAAAAATAAAAGTTGTCCTCCAAAGATTAGTGTTAATGAAAAAGTAGTTTTTTGAACAGGTCTAGTGAGCCAAACGCCCCACCTGCCCTGTAGTAAATAGTTGTACATAATTAAAAAAATGTAAATATCAAATCAAATCCAATGAAATATATTTTGGTTTTCCACAACACATGTTGTCACAAAGCAGCTTTACAGGATTTACAAGTTTTAAATATGTTGTTATATGTTTATTATGTGTGTATAGTTGTACTTGTAGTGAAGGAGCACTGTTTGATAATAATAAAAAATGATCAAATCCTCTTGGGGCGGACATTTAATCCTTTATAAGGTAAAGATACATTGATAATTCAATTTAATAAAAAATATACTATTAGTTTATATTATTAATCAAATGAAGGAAATGATAATATATCAAAGATTTGACTTCAGCTCGTATCTCGAGGTACCACTGTAATAATAATCTTTATTTGTATAGCACCTTTCATACATACATGCAACTCAAAGTGCTAAAAACTACTGAAAATAAGGTAAAAAAAATTACTTGTCTCTCCCCCTCATTTCTAACCACATTTTAGGCTGTTATGGTTGGTGATTGTGTAAGGCACCTCTTCCTGTACTATTTACTGTATTTTAGACATTGAGGGCTTTTGAGGGGACGGTGTGGATGAACACTGACCAGTGGCTGACCATGAACACTGAACACTGACCCTCTTTTCTCGCCTCCTCTTTTCGCTGTATGGCCCACCTAACCCCAATTATTTTTATTACTATTGTACTGTATTTTACAGAATTGTTTTCTTTTGATTCTTACATAAAAATAAAAGTTGTCCTCCAAAGATTAGTGTTAATGAAAAAGTAGTTTTTTGAACAGGTCTAGTGAGCCAAACGCCCCACCTGCCCTGTAGTAAATAGTTGTACATAATAAAAAAAATTTAAATATCAAATCAAATCCAATGAAATATATTTTGGTTTTCCACAACACATGTTGTCACAAAGCAGCTTTACAGGATTTACAAGTTTTAAATATGTTGTTATATGTTTATTATGTGTGTATAGTTGTACTTGTAGTGAAGGAGCACTGTTTGATAATAATAAAAAATGATCAAATCCTCTTGGGGCGGACATTTAATCCTTTATAAGGTAAAGATACATTGATAATTCAATTTAATAAAAAATATACTATTAGTTTATATTATTAATCAAATGAAGGAAATGATAATATATCAAAGATTTGACTTCAGCTCGTATCTCGAGGTACCACTGTAATAATAATCTTTATTTGTATAGCACCTTTCATACATACATGCAACTCAAAGTGCTAAAAACTACTGAAAATAAGGTAAAAAAAAATTACTTGTCTCTCCCCCTCATTTCTAACCACATTTTAGGCTGTTATGGTTGGTGATTGTGTAAGGCACCTCTTCCTGTACTATTTACTGTATTTTAGACATTGAGGGCTTTTGAGGGGACGGTGTGGATGAACACTGACCAGTGGCTGACCATGAACACTGAACACTGACCCTCTTTTCTCGCCTCCTCTTTTCGCTGTATGGCCCACCTAACCCCAATAATTTTTATTACTATTGTACTGTATTTTACAGAATTGTTTTCTTTTGATTCTTACATAAAAATAAAAGTTGTCCTCCAAAGATTAGTGTTAATGAAAAAGTAGTTTTTTGAACAGGTCTAGTGAGCCAAACGCCCCACCTGCCCTGTAGTAAATAGTTGTACATAATTAAAAAAATGTAAATATCAAATCAAATCCAATGAAATATATTTTGGTTTTCCACAACACATGTTGTCACAAAGCAGCTTTACAGGATTTACAAGTTTTAAATATGTTGTTATATGTTTATTATGTGTGTATAGTTGTACTTGTAGTGAAGGAGCACTGTTTGATAATAATAAAAAATGATCAAATCCTCTTGGGGCGGACATTTAATCCTTTATAAGGTAAAGATACATTGATAATTCAATTTAATAAAAAATATACTATTAGTTTATATTATTAATCAAATGAAGGAAATGATAATATATCAAAGATTTGACTTCAGCTCGTATCTCGAGGTACCACTGTAATAATAATCTTTATTTGTATAGCACCTTTCATACATACATGCAACTCAAAGTGCTAAAAACTACTGAAAATAAGGTAAAAAAAATTACTTGTCTCTCCCCCTCATTTCTAACCACATTTTAGGCTGTTATGGTTGGTGATTGTGTAAGGCACCTCTTCCTGTACTATTTACTGTATTTTAGACATTGAGGGCTTTTGAGGGGACGGTGTGGATGAACACTGACCAGTGGCTGACCATGAACACTGAACACTGACCCTCTTTTCTCGCCTCCTCTTTTCGCTGTATGGCCCACCTAACCCCAATAATTTTTATTACTATTGTACTGTATTTTACAGAATTGTTTTCTTTTGATTCTTACATAAAAATAAAAGTTGTCCTCCAAAGATTAGTGTTAATGAAAAAGTAGTTTTTTGAACAGGTCTAGTGAGCCAAACGCCCCACCTGCCCTGTAGTAAATAGTTGTACATAATAAAAAAAATTTAAATATCAAATCAAATCCAATGAAATATATTTTGGTTTTCCACAACACATGTTGTCACAAAGCAGCTTTACAGGATTTACAAGTTTTAAATATGTTGTTATATGTTTATTATGTGTGTATAGTTGTACTTGTAGTGAAGGAGCACTGTTTGATAATAATAAAAAATGATCAAATCCTCTTGGGGCGGACATTTAATCCTTTATAAGGTAAAGATACATTGATAATTCAATTTAATAAAAAATATACTATTAGTTTATATTATTAATCAAATGAAGGAAATGATAATATATCAAAGATTTGACTTCAGCTCGTATCTCGAGGTACCACTGTAATAATAATCTTTATTTGTATAGCACCTTTCATACATACATGCAACTCAAAGTGCTAAAAACTACTGAAAATAAGGTAAAAAAAAATTACTTGTCTCTCCCCCTCATTTCTAACCACATTTTAGGCTGTTATGGTTGGTGATTGTGTAAGGCACCTCTTCCTGTACTATTTACTGTATTTTAGACATTGAGGGCTTTTGAGGGGACGGTGTGGATGAACACTGACCAGTGGCTGACCATGAACACTGAACACTGACCCTCTTTTCTCGCCTCCTCTTTTCGCTGTATGGCCCACCTAACCCCAATAATTTTTATTACTATTGTACTGTATTTTACAGAATTGTTTTCTTTTGATTCTTACATAAAAATAAAAGTTGTCCTCCAAAGATTAGTGTTAATGAAAAAGTAGTTTTTTGAACAGGTCTAGTGAGCCAAACGCCCCACCTGCCCTGTAGTAAATAGTTGTACATAATAAAAAAAATGTAAATATCAAATCAAATCCAATGAAATATATTTTGGTTTTCCACAACACATGTTGTCACAAAGCAGCTTTACAGGATTTACAAGTTTTAAATATGTTGTTATATGTTTATTATGTGTGTATAGTTGTACTTGTAGTGAAGGAGCACTGTTTGATAATAATAAAAAATGATCAAATCCTCTTGGGGCGGACATTTAATCCTTTATAAGGTAAAGATACATTGATAATTCAATTTAATAAAAAATATACTATTAGTTTATATTATTAATCAAATGAAGGAAATGATAATATATCAAAGATTTGACTTCAGCTCGTATCTCGAGGTACCACTGTAATAAAAATCTTTATTTGTATAGCACCTTTCATACATACATGCAACTCAAAGTGCTAAAAACTACTGAAAATAAGGTAAAAAAAAATTACTTGTCTCTCCCCCTCATTTCTAACCACATTTTAGGCTGTTATGGTTGGTGATTGTGTAAGGCACCTCTTCCTGTACTATTTACTGTATTTTAGACATTGAGGGCTTTTGAGGGGACGGTGTGGATGAACACTGACCAGTGGCTGACCATGAACACTGAACACTGACCCTCTTTTCTCGCCTCCTCTTTTCGCTGTATGGCCCACCTAACCCCAATTATTTTTATTACTATTGTACTGTATTTTACAGAATTGTTTTCTTTTGATTCTTACATAAAAATAAAAGTTGTCCTCCAAAGATTAGTGTTAATGAAAAAGTAGTTTTTTGAACAGGTCTAGTGAGCCAAACGCCCCACCTGCCCTGTAGTAAATAGTTGTACATAATAAAAAAAATGTAAATATCAAATCAAATCCAATGAAATATATTTTGGTTTTCCACAACACATGTTGTCACAAAGCAGCTTTACAGGATTTACAAGTTTTAAATATGTTGTTATATGTTTATTATGTGTGTATAGTTGTACTTGTAGTGAAGGAGCACTGTTTGATAATAATAAAAAATGATCAAATCCTCTTGGGGCGGACATTTAATCCTTTATAAGGTAAAGATACATTGATAATTCAATTTAATAAAAAATATACTATTAGTTTATATTATTAATCAAATGAAGGAAATGATAATATATCAAAGATTTGACTTCAGCTCGTATCTCGAGGTACCACTGTAATAATAATCTTTATTTGTATAGCACCTTTCATACATACATGCAACTCAAAGTGCTAAAAACTACTGAAAATAAGGTAAAAAAAATTACTTGTCTCTCCCCCTCATTTCTAACCACATTTTAGGCTGTTATGGTTGGTGATTGTGTAAGGCACCTCTTCCTGTACTATTTACTGTATTTTAGACATTGAGGGCTTTTGAGGGGACGGTGTGGATGAACACTGACCAGTGGCTGACCATGAACACTGAACACTGACCCTCTTTTCTCGCCTCCTCTTTTCGCTGTATGGCCCACCTAACCCCAATTATTTTTATTACTATTGTACTGTATTTTACAGAATTGTTTTCTTTTGATTCTTACATAAAAATAAAAGTTGTCCTCCAAAGATTAGTGTTAATGAAAAAGTAGTTTTTTGAACAGGTCTAGTGAGCCAAACGCCCCACCTGCCCTGTAGTAAATAGTTGTACATAATAAAAAAAATTTAAATATCAAATCAAATCCAATGAAATATATTTTGGTTTTCCACAACACATGTTGTCACAAAGCAGCTTTACAGGATTTACAAGTTTTAAATATGTTGTTATATGTTTATTATGTGTGTATAGTTGTACTTGTAGTGAAGGAGCACTGTTTGATAATAATAAAAAATGATCAAATCCTCTTGGGGCGGACATTTAATCCTTTATAAGGTAAAGATACATTGATAATTCAATTTAATAAAAAATATACTATTAGTTTATATTATTAATCAAATGAAGGAAATGATAATATATCAAAGATTTGACTTCAGCTCGTATCTCGAGGTACCACTGTAATAATAATCTTTATTTGTATAGCACCTTTCATACATACATGCAACTCAAAGTGCTAAAAACTACTGAAAATAAGGTAAAAAAAAATTACTTGTCTCTCCCCCTCATTTCTAACCACATTTTAGGCTGTTATGGTTGGTGATTGTGTAAGGCACCTCTTCCTGTACTATTTACTGTATTTTAGACATTGAGGGCTTTTGAGGGGACGGTGTGGATGAACACTGACCAGTGGCTGACCATGAACACTGAACACTGACCCTCTTTTCTCGCCTCCTCTTTTCGCTGTATGGCCCACCTAACCCCAATAATTTTTATTACTATTGTACTGTATTTTACAGAATTGTTTTCTTTTGATTCTTACATAAAAATAAAAGTTGTCCTCCAAAGATTAGTGTTAATGAAAAAGTAGTTTTTTGAACAGGTCTAGTGAGCCAAACGCCCCACCTGCCCTGTAGTAAATAGTTGTACATAATAAAAAAAATGTAAATATCAAATCAAATCCAATGAAATATATTTTGGTTTTCCACAACACATGTTGTCACAAAGCAGCTTTACAGGATTTACAAGTTTTAAATATGTTGTTATATGTTTATTATGTGTGTATAGTTGTACTTGTAGTGAAGGAGCACTGTTTGATAATAATAAAAAATGATCAAATCCTCTTGGGGCGGACATTTAATCCTTTATAAGGTAAAGATACATTGATAATTCAATTTAATAAAAAATTTACTATTAGTTTATATTATTAATCAAATGAAGGAAATGATAATATATCAAAGATTTGACTTCAGCTCGTATCTCGAGGTACCACTGTAATAAAAATCTTTATTTGTATAGCACCTTTCATACATACATGCAACTCAAAGTGCTAAAAACTACTGAAAATAAGGTAAAAAAAAATTACTTGTCTCTCCCCCTCATTTCTAACCACATTTTAGGCTGTTATGGTTGGTGATTGTGTAAGGCACCTCTTCCTGTACTATTTACTGTATTTTAGACATTGAGGGCTTTTGAGGGGACGGTGTGGATGAACACTGACCAGTGGCTGACCATGAACACTGAACACTGACCCTCTTTTCTCGCCTCCTCTTTTCGCTGTATGGCCCACCTAACCCCAATTATTTTTATTACTATTGTACTGTATTTTACAGAATTGTTTTCTTTTGATTCTTACATAAAAATAAAAGTTGTCCTCCAAAGATTAGTGTTAATGAAAAAGTAGTTTTTTGAACAGGTCTAGTGAGCCAAACGCCCCACCTGCCCTGTAGTAAATAGTTGTACATAATAAAAAAAATGTAAATATCAAATCAAATCCAATGAAATATATTTTGGTTTTCCACAACACATGTTGTCACAAAGCAGCTTTACAGGATTTACAAGTTTTAAATATGTTGTTATATGTTTATTATGTGTGTATAGTTGTACTTGTAGTGAAGGAGCACTGTTTGATAATAATAAAAAATGATCAAATCCTCTTGGGGCGGACATTTAATCCTTTATAAGGTAAAGATACATTGATAATTCAATTTAATAAAAAATATACTATTCGTTTCATTAATAATCAAATGAAGGAAATGATAATATATGAAAGATTTGACTTCACTCTCGGCCGACAATTAGCTCGATGCTAATGTTATATTGGAAATCCCATACGAATGGTACCGGAAATTAGCATTATCATGTGTAACGTGGCTCGCGCCACGGAGCGAGGAGACGGACACAATCGCTGAGATGAGCGAGATTTATTACGGGGAATACCATAAGCAGAGTCGAAAACACAGGCATGGGTCATAACAGGCAGGCAGTCCAGACACGAAATACGCACAGACATATCGGTACTTAAACACGACGGGGGAAACACGGAACAGGCAGGAATACAGGCAGCGGAAACAATACTCACAACTGAACAAATGGATAGACAAAGTACAAGGCACGGAGTAGACAAAATCACGGATACTGGACTGGGGAAATACTGGGACTTTATACATAGAAACTAAAACAAGGAACAGGTGATAACAATGACACGGGGGCGTGGTAACAAACGAGGAATCACGGAGACAACGAGCAGGGCGGGATAAACAGGCAAGAACACAGACACGAGGGAACCCAGAGTGACAGCTACGAGAGGGGGCGTTGCCCTACGTGACAGAACCCCCCCTCAAAGCGTGCCACTCCGGGGCACGCAAGGGCAGACAGGACAGGGACACCGACTAGGACAGGACAGGGAACTACGGCACACGGCGAGGGACAGGAACAGCAGACACAGGACAGACCAGAGGGACAGGACCGGGCAGAACAGGACATGGGACCTGGGGCATGGCAGGGACAAAGACAGGGGACATGGAGACTGGCCAAGAGCTGGACAGGGACGTGGTACGACACGGGACACAGGGAGGCTGGACAGGGCCAGGGCGAGGCACAGGAGCAGAGCCAGACAGGACAGGACCGGGGACAGACACGGGAGTGGGGCCAGGGGACAGGGCAGAGGCACACACGGAGGCAAACACGGCTTGGACAACTGAGACTGGGACAGGAACAAAGTGGGTGATGACTTGGGGAACAGACATGGGGACGGGGACAGAGACGACACTACAGGAAACAGACACGGGAACAGGAACACAGATCTTGACAGACACAACCACAGGGACAGGAACCAAAACAAAACCAGGGACAGGACTGGGGAACATGTGCAAAGAGACAGGGGCACATGGCAGAGCAGGGGGCCCAAAGAGTCCAGGCCCAATAGAGGGCAGCACAGTCTCTGGGGACACAGGCGCAGCCGGGCGGCGGGCAGCTGGCACAGGCGCGGCCGGGCGGCGGGCAGCGGGCACAGGCGCGGCCGGGCGGCGGGCAGCGGGCACAGGAGCCGGCAGACAGGCAGCGGGAACAGGCAGGGTCCGCTGGCGGGCAGCGGGAACAGGCAGGGTCCGCTGGCGGGCAGCGGGAACAGGCAGGGTCCGATGGCGGGCAGCGGGAACAGGCAGGGTCCGCTGGCGGGCAGCGGGAACAGGCAGGGTCCGCTGGCGGGCAGCGGGAACAGGCAGGGTCCGCTGGCGGGCAGCGGGAACAGGAGCCGGCGTGGACGACCTCTCCTGGGTCGCGGGGACAGGAACCGGCGTGGACGACCTCTCCTGGGTCGCGGGGACAGGAACCGGCGTGGACGACCTCTCCTGGGTCGCGGGGACAGGAACCGGCGTGGACGACCTCTCCTGGGTCGCGGGGACAGGAACCGGCGTGGACGACCTCTCCTGGGTCGCAGGGACAGGAACCGGCGTGGACGACCTCTCCTGGGTCGCAGGGACAGGAACCGGCGTGGACGACCTCTCCTGGGTCGCAGGGACAGGAACCGGCGTGGACGACCTCTCCTGGGTCGCAGGGACAGGAACCGGCGTGGACGACCTCTCCTGGGTCGCAGGGACAGGAACCGGCACGGACTGCCTACGGGCAGCGGGGACTGGAACAGGCACGGACTGCCTACGGGCAGCGGGGACAGGAACCTGAGGTGAGGAGATGCACTCGGGGGGCGTGTACGCCAAGCCGACGTCCTCGGGGGGCGGAACCGCCATACTGACGTCCTCGGGGGGCGTGTACGCCAAGCCGACGTCCTCGGGGGGCGGAGCCACCAAGCCGATGTCCTCGGGGGGCGGAACCGCCATACTGACGTCCTCGGGGGGCGTGTACGCCAAGCCGACGTCCTCGGGGGGCGGAGCCACCAAGCCGATGTCCTCGGGGGGCGTGTACGCCAAGCCGACGTCCTCGGGGGGCGTGTACGCCAAGCCGACGTCCTCGGGGGGCGGAGCCACCATACTGACGTCATCGGGGGGCGTGTCCGCCAAGCCGACGTCCTCGGGGGGCGGAGCCACCATACTGATGTCATCGGGGGGCGTGTCCGCCAAGCCGACGTGGCTTGTACTCCCCCCCAAAAAATACATGGGGGTGTCCTGTGGAGTAGCCGGCGGGATCAGCGGTGTTAGGTCCTCCTCCTCAGTGTCCGGGTTGAGCCTGGAAGAACACACAGACACACACGCCCCTCGGTGGCTCTCTCTGCGATAGCTCCGCCTCCTCTGAGGCGTCGGGAGCTCGCAGCAGCCATTGAGAGCCGACCGAGGGTTAAGCCAAAGCTCGTCTGTGCATTCCCTCCGTCTGCCCGCTGCTTGTACCACAGGCTGCTCACCCCTGTGGCGTTCGTCAAGCAGGGCAGACTCACAGCGCTCAAAAGGAGTCTCGCCGCGAAAGCCAGCAGTGAGAGACTGCGCTTTCTTTGGTCTGCGACGAGACTTCCTTGTTCCCACAGCGCCAGGGGTATTCCTGTCTCCGGCTCGTTCGCGCTGTAACACATGAGAGTTAAACTGCACGGATGCAGCCAACAACTCGTTACAGCGACTAAACTCACCGGAGTCTCGCTCTCTCGCTGTGTCCTCGTTTGATCCGTGATTATGTAACGTGGCTCGCGCCACGGAGCGAGGAGACGGACACAATCGCTGAGATGAGCGAGATTTATTACGGGGAATACCATAAGCAGAGTCGAAAACACAGGCATGGGTCATAACAGGCAGGCAGTCCAGACACGAAATACGCACAGACATATCGGTACTTAAACACGACGGGGGAAACACGGAACAGGCAGGAATACAGGCAGCGGAAACAATACTCACAACTGAACAAATGGATAGACAAAGTACAAGGCACGGAGTAGACAAAATCACGGATACTGGACTGGGGAAATACTGGGACTTTATACATAGAAACTAAAACAAGGAACAGGTGATAACAATGACACGGGGGCGTGGTAACAAACGAGGAATCACGGAGACAACGAGCAGGGCGGGATAAACAGGCAAGAACACAGACACGAGGGAACCCAGAGTGACAGCTACGAGAGGGGGCGTTGCCCTACGTGACATCATGGCGGTGCTAATTGGCTTTCTAAAACACCAAGTACAACATCTATCAATAAGGTCGCTTTTTTATTTATACCATTAGTTTCATTATTAATCAAATGAAAGAAATGATAATATATCAAAGATTTGACTTCACTCTCGGCCGACAATTAGCTCGATGCTAATGTTATATTGGAAATCCCATACGTATGGTACCGGAAATTAGCATTATCATGGCGGTGCTAATTGGCTTCACCAAGTACTCTCTCTGTCTCTCTCTCTCTCTATCTATCTATCTATCTATCTATCTATCTATCTATCTATCTATCTATCTATCTATCTATTTATCTATCTATCTATCTATCTATCTATCTATCTATCTATCTATCTATCTATCTATCTATCTATCTGTCTGTCTATCTATCTATCTATCTATCTGCTAAGTAATTGGGGAAAAATTGTTTGAATCTATTCTAGACAGAAAATACCCAATAAAGCCAATGATAGTATCAAACAAATACATGTGCTATATATTTACAGAGGATATTAGTAGCGGTAGTATTAGACTTTCTGGGTGCACCACAGAGCTGCTGCCTCATTCTTGCTCTGTTAATTAACATAATAAAGGGTGATGTTTGGTCCTGCTGATTGCTGGCAAGACAGAGGGGAAGGAGGGGTGATGTCCTGACGATTAGGATACAGAAATATCTGTATTTCTCTTTCTTTAATTCCCAGGAGAGTCTGGGACCCGACGGCGTTCAAGGCCATCATCGCGTGGTCGACGTGGCTGACGGTCCGGTGGAGCTGCGTCACCAGGCTTTTGTGACATAGCAGAGGGTGGACGGCATCGTTGCTCTCCGGGACAAACTGCCAGAGAGCGACAAAGGCGGGGCTTTCTGCCCGCCATGTCACAGACACCGACTGGTGAAGGGACGGTTCAAAAGCAGCCATTCGTAGACCTCTGTTGTCGCTGGGACACAGAGTCTGAAGCGGTAGGCAAACCTTCAGTAATCCAGTAGCTTCAGGATTTTCTAGGTTGGCTTGTACAGTGACAATAGTTCTCTAGCCCATGATACACTGGATGTTGTTTTGCCATTCTGGAGTATGGCAAGGATTAAAACACTAGACCAAATGCAGTCAATCACTTCATGATCCTCCATGAGAAATACAGGAAAATAGTCAAAAACAAGAGAAGAGACAACACAACAGAGGAAGAGAAAGGAACTGCAATGAGTGATTGACTGCATTTGGTCTAGTAAGTGTTTTAATCCTTGCCATACTCCAGAATGGCGATACACCTGGCGATTAGTAGGAAGTTGACAGCCACTGATGCTGGAGCTGGGCTGCCCAATGATATACACATGACTGGAACACCTTGTGGCAGGAGATTTCTCCACCTTTCTTCTCTTCTCTGTTGGTTCGTCCTGTTCACTTGTATCGCTGACCACTTTCCCGCTGTGCAGATGTCTTACAGATGCCACGATCTCAGCAGTTCACAATCTTAAATTAAGATATAAAGCTTAGTTGGTTCAAACCTATTTCTCAATGTAATGTGTGATCATTGTGATATATGTACAATAGAGTAACATTTTTGAGATAGTCATGTACAGTGTTGCGATAACGGCGTCATTTTGTCAGTAACGGGATAATATAATTAATTACTTTTCCTGTCGTTACAACGCCGTTGACGTTACTGGTCATTAAAAGCGGTGCGTTACTATATATTGATATACTAACAGTAATGCGAGCGGACCACTGCCCAGGCTAGTGAGGAGTAACAGATCTCGATAGGTCACAGTCCTCGGTGTAACACCTGTTTAACTTAACAAGGCTAAGGCAGCGTTATGGTAGCCAATCCGAGCCAGTGTTTTTACACGCGCGCCAAAGCACACCAGTGACACGACAAAAACGGAGAAGAGACAGAAATAGCGAGTCAGAAGCAAGCCGAAGAAAAATTATCATTTTCAAGGTGGCGATATAAACATTATTTAAGAAAATACTTGAAGTTCCTGAATGTGTACCAGACTGGGTATTTGATTTATTTAAGAATAGAGGTTTTATTGTTAAGTTTACTTCTGTTCTGAACAATCCAGTTGTTTCAGGTTGAGAGAATTTAATTTAATTTGATAGATGTCAATGTAAATATGTAAATAGATGTAGTTTGGCCTTTGAATAATCTGTTACATATTTACCACATCACATATCTTTCTTCTCCGAGGTTCACTTGGGGAGTAACACTGCAGTTGGAGCCTACAATTCCAGTATCATCGCTCCGACATGGAATGAAAACCTGGCGTTCATCATAAGACATTTACATTGACAATATCAGCACCCAGAACTTTCATTCTAGTTACCTTATACTTAGCCTGATTGTGTGATTTATTTGTAACTTGTGTATTAGTCTGTATAATTTGTTTTTGTGTAATTTGTGTGTTAACGGGCCGCCCAATGGAGGATGGGTTCCCTTTTGAGTCTTGGTCCTCCCAAGGTTTCTTCCTATTCCCCACCATCTAGGGAGTTTTTCCTTGCCACTGTCGCCTTTGGCTTGCTCATAAGGGATTTGGACCCATAGTATTGTTAACTTTGTAAATACTGTAAAGCGCTTTGTGACAACATATGTTGTGAAAAGCGCTATACAAATATATTTGATATTTGATTTAAATGCACTTTATATAGTGTAACTGTTTACTTTTGCTTTTTATTATTATTATTATTTACAAAGATTTGGGGTTTTAAAGGATTTTATCCTGCACTGGTCTGTTGATGTGCAATAAATACTCATTTCAACTGACTGTGAAAACTGCTTTTTCAAAAAATCCTTATTCATTGGCATATAACTTTTTTTTTACTGTAATGCAAATAGTTACTTTCCCTGGTAATGAGTTACTTGTATTATAGAGTAATTCAGTTACTAACTCAGTTACGTTTTTGAACAAGTAGTGAGTAACTATAACTAATTACTTTTTTAAAGTAACGTTCCCAACACTGGTCATGTATCATACGATGTCATCCTTTCCAAGCATCAAAAATATGTATGTTTTTGCATTAAATATAGTTGAAATGTACATAGTGTCTATGTGTTTTATACCAGATAAATGAAAATGTTATTACCTATCGTTTGGTACCAATTTCAAAGCCATAGCATCAATCTCTGGGAATGTAGTTTTAACACTAGGAGTCCCAGCATTTTCATTCCACACTTTTTCCACCTGGTCTCCACCAGGGGGCAGTTCTGGGGATATTTGCATTCCATTAGGCCACCCTTTGTTATGTACATGCAGCCACTTATAGGTAGACGGGTGAGGGGGGGGTGATGGTGTGAACCATCAGTTCATTGTTCTGCTGGATGTGTTTAAAATAAAAAAAACGCTATTGGCTGCTAGAACGCGCTAAATGACGTCATCTCCGCACATACATAAGATGTAAAATAAATAAACTTTGATTGATGAACAAATGGCCCTCAGGTGCTAGGGATTATAATGGTCCCCACCCACCTGAGGCACAAACACAATGCAACAGCAACAGAACAACATAAACTACTGCCGCTGTGGACGGAGGCAGCAGGCAGGGGGCCCCCGTATCATGACAGTACAATCAGTGTCAGCATGAATTAATGTCTCTAAGTAAAACCATTGCTAGACATATAGGACTGGTCAAAGTGAGGGGTCCACTGAATTCTGACAAGAAATCTGAAGAAGTTTCCAACTGAAGATTTCTTACTGTTCCCCAAAACAATCAGCCTCAGCGCCACTAAAAAATGTAGAGTTGTACAGCTTAACTTCTGAGTGTGTGTATGTGGGTGTTAGTGTTTGGTTGTGTTTATGTACAAGTGACATTTAGTATGTGGTGTGTATGTGTGTGTTGTAGTGCATGGGGGAGTTGTTCTCCTTCTCTCTGCAGGTTATCTAGCTGCAACACAGGAAGGCTGTGAGTTACTGACTTACTGTTTTTTCATACATGCATACACACAATCTCTCTCTGTCTTTCTCTCTCTCTCTCTCTCTCTCTCTCTCTCTCTCTCACTCACTCACACACACAAAGACACACAATGTTTCACTCAATTTTCTCTCAGTCTTAGTAGTTCAAAGTATATTGGTATGAAATGAATACAAGTGTCAAAGCATCATAAAAATGTTAAGAGCATGAGAGATAACTAAAGTAAAGGATAACTAAAGTAACGGATTTGGCAAATATGCAAAAGTATATGTATACATATGCTTTATATATGTGCTTATAAATACACACTTTAAAATAGTGTGTGTCTCTCTTTCACATACACACAAATAATTGCTATTACCCTTTTTCTATCTCTGAAACACCCATATTATCAGTGTATTTATCAGAACACATACACATTAATCACTTACACACACTCCCTTCTTTCTCACTCTCTATTTATACACACACACGTGCACACACACATCGCAGCATCCCTCTCTAATAAACACACACACACAGCATATGTGTTTGGGGTGATTAGACTGGTGCAGCTTCATTTCTGAGAGTGTGTATTCTGAAATGTGAAAGACATTGTGTGTGAGATGCATTTGTTATGTGCAGCTGTAGGTGTGTTTTATCTCCTTCTGTCTGCAGGCCGTCTGACTGCAATATTTCAGAGGATGGCTGCGCTGCTCTGTCTTCAGCTCTGAAGTCAAACCCTTCATCACACTTGAGAGAGCTGAATCTGACCCACAATAAACTATTCGACTCAGGAGTGAAGCAGCTCTCTGCTCTACTGAAGGATCTACACTGTAAACTGGAGAAACTAGAGTGAGATACTGACACACACACACACACACACACACACACACACACACACACACACACACACACACACACACACACACACACACACATTATTAGTGCCACAGTCTTTTCTCCATCTCTTTGTTGTTCTCTCACACTTTTGATCTTTCTATAACACTCATTATCACCATATTTGTCAAACACACAGTGCTCTCTCTCTCTTACTTGCTCAATCTCTCTCTCCCTCTCTCTCTCTTTACACACATACACATATAACTGCATCTTTCTCCCAGAATATTCCATATATGTAAAATATTCTCCACATATTCCATGTGTTGTGGGCATGGAGTTAATAGTGGTAAGCATGTCAAGTAAGCATGTATGTGTGTTGGTGAGATATTTTGTGTGCATTCATGCATATGTGTCTGTGTGTTGAGCTGTAAGTGTGAGGAGTTTATCTCCTTCTCTCTGCAGTCTAACTAGCTGACGTATTCCAGAGGAAGGCCGTGCTGCTCTAACTTGAACTCTAAGGTCAAGTCCCTCGTCACACCTTAGAGGGCTTAATCTGGATTACAATAAACCAGGAGACTCGGGAGTAAAGCAGTTCTTTGCTCTATTGGAGGATCCATATTGTAAACTGGAGAAACTAAAGTGAGTTACTGATGTACTAGCTTTTTATGCACACACATGTCTATGCACACACACACACACACACACACACACACACACACATATTTACAGTCTATATCTGTCTTTTTCTCTCACGCACAGTATAGCATTTTCTATTATATATTTCTCTCAAGATCTTTCACTATCACTGTAAATGTAACTCTGTATCTTTGTCACATCGACATCCTGCGTCACACACACACTTACTCTCACACAAACATTATCACTCTTTCTCTGTCCCTTTTGAATTCTCTTTCTGTCACACACACACACACACACACACACACACACACACACACACACACACACACACGTGTGCGCGCGCATGCTCTCATGCGCACACACACACAGAAAATAAAGTAGTTTGGGGTGGTTAGTAAAGATTTATGTACATGTCATTCTGATTAGCAGAAGGACTTTGAATAGTGTGATTCAGTATGTATTCATGTACTTTTGTATGTGTGTTTATTGTAACCTGCATCAGAGCAATGTGCAGAGACGGAAAAGACCCTTTGGTTTTCCAGCCAAGGGGTCATTTACATGGAGCAATTAAGAATGCTAAGGGAGAGACTGGCTGAAGGGGACAAACAAGTATACAGGAAAGGTGGACATAGGTTTTGTGCTAACTGGAAGGCAGTTGGAATGTGGCAGGAAGAAGCAGGTAAGAGAATCAGACAGGCAGGTCCGTCTCAACCATCTCAGTGCTTGAAGTTGCAGGATGATCCCGACCTGGATGCTGTGCCCTTGAGACCGCAGGAGGATGTGAGAATTGCAGCCTCATTCTTTGTAATGCTTTGTAATGTAACTATAGTAAAGTGTAACTAGTGTAACCATATATGCTGACTGTGCAAGTGTACTAGCAAATCTGCCATAAAATTTAGTTTTCTGATACATTTTTGTGTTTGTATTCTCTCTCTCTCTCTCTCTCCCTCTCTCTCTGCAGCTGGTCACTCAAAGAGCATTGAAGACATGGACATGAACGTGGTGTGGCTGTGTTTTCGGTGTGAGCTGGAGCGTGAGGATGGGGACAGAGTCTAGCTCAGTCCCCTCGTGTCCAACCCTACATAAGACAAGAGTATGACGTTCCACCATGTTACTACACAAACATACTTCAGATCTCAGATATCAGCTTTAAAATACTAAGATGTTGTGTATGTGTGTGTGTGTGTGTGGGTGCATGTGTGTAGAAGCTACAACGACTGCAGAACTGAAGATCAGCAGGCTAAATGTTGTTCAAGGTCCCTGTACAGGAAAGACTGAGGTCTATGTGCTCTGTGACAAGGTGTAAAAAGGTGAGGTCAACTTCCACACTAGGAAACAACCGTAGCACCAACACACAATGTCTCCACCAGCAACACCCTGCACAGCTCGCTCGCTCCCCTGTCGTCTTGTGTTTAATGTGGGGGGGCGACTGCGAACCTGAGCGGCGCGTCACTGTCTTACCGAGCGTGCACGTGCGGGTCCCGTTCCGTTCGTTGTTTATACACCGTTTTGTTTGTCTAGTCTTTGCGTGTGTGTTGTGTCCTAGCGTGTTGTCAACTGTTTGCGTGTAATTCCACGCATGCTCCTCCCCTTAAATGTGTGTTTGGGGGGGGACCGGCTGTGGTCCCGTGCCACGGGGTGTGGCACAGAGGGCGTTGCTCCCGAGGGAGGCCCTGAATAGGGTAGGGCGCGTTTGTGTTTTGTGTTTGTGTGTGTGTGTGTGTGTGCTGTTCTCTGTGCAGGTGCTTCTCCTTGGCAGTGTTCCTGGACCTTGTGGGGGTCTCCACCTTGGCACGAGTCCCCTTGTGTGGGGTGACCGGAGCCCGGTCATGAAGAGCCCCTCCCTAGAGGGCTGCGGCCCCCGGATGTTTGGGGACTATGGGGCTCCGGCCTGAGAAGCTCCTGCTGAGGAAGGAGATCCTCCCTCCTGCCCGGGGTGACCAGGAGGCCCTTGGGGCTGCTCCCCAGCCCGCGTCGGGGGTGCTCTGGGCCTCGGTCTCTGGCGCTCCTGGGTTGGGTGGAGGATTCCACCTTGCGATGAGGGGCCCCGGGAGGGGTTGGCTCCCCAGGAGGCTGGGGTGACTCCTAGCAGAAGGCAGGGGTCAGCTCTGGGAGGAGGTAGGTCCAGGAGGTGAAGTAGTCACGCCTTGGAGAGGTAGCCTGCACCCACACACATACACAAGGGACGAGAAAGGAGCCGTAGCTCCTCGTTCTCACACACTCGGGGCTCTCTGGCTAAATGCCGGTTAGGGCGTGAGGGCCCTGGACCGACCGGGCCGTTCACAACACAAAACCACGCCCCGGTCGGTCCAGGGTCCCGCCCAGGGAGGTGAGCTGCTTTATGTTGTATGTTTTGTGTTTCAGCTCCCGGACTGCAGGAGGTGTGTCCCTGCCTGTCCCTGCCTTCCTGCCCCTTCGTGTTTTGTGTGCAGCCGCTGTGTGCCACACATCCAGTGGAGGGGAGTGCAGCTTGGTGGGGGGGTCTGTCACGGTGAGGCGGCCCCCTACCGGTCGCCTCCGTCCACTGCGGCTGTTGTTGTTGTTGTTTTGTGATGTCGTGTGCGTCCCTCAGGTGGGCGGAGCTCGTGATCCGTCTCACCTGAGGGTCGTTTGTTTGCCTATATATGTCTTGTCTTTGTACCAGTTTGACCGCTGGTCATTATATCCTTAATTTGGAGATATTGCACGGGTTTTTGGTTTGCACACTTTCTATTAAACCATCCTTTAGTTGCTCACCCCGCCCGTCACAAAGGGATTAAAATATAATTCCCAACAAGGCCAAACTATTTTATGTTCATTCTGTTTTAGTTTATTTTAAATCTTGGTTGCCTAATTGTCATGCAGATATAACAAAGTAGGTGGATTCACCTCACCTTGTCAGTAATGCTAGTGAAATGCTAAATTATCCCAAAACCCTTGCAAATATAAATATACTGCTCAAAAAAAATAAAGGGAATGCTAAAATAACACATCCTAGTAGAAAATCTATTTAATACATAGTGGAATGTGTGGAGAACAAAATAACATAAAACTGATCAATGTAAATAATAATAATAATAATAATAATAATAATAATAATAATAATAATAATAATAATGCATTTTATTTAATAGCGCCTTTCTAGCACCCAAGTACACCGTACAATAAAATACAATCGTGAAATTAGACAGAGGAAATAAACATTAAAGATAAAACTAAATTAAATAAAATATTCCAATCAAGACAGAGAAAATGCAAGATGGTGCGCAGATGGTAGTGAGTTCCAGAGTCAAAATCAAAATTATTGTAACGTTCTGCGTAGCGCAGAACAGGGAGGCGGACACAAACGCTGAGGAGAGCGAGATTTATTCAAGGAAATTCCTTGGACAGAGTCGAAATAGCAGGCTTGGATCACAACGGGCAGGCAGTCCAGACATGAAACATGAACAGACATAATCGGACAGAGTACTAACACTATGGGGGAAACACGGAACAGGCAGGAATACTGGCAGCGGAACAATACTCACGATGAACAGGTTAGACAAAGCACAAGGCACGAAGTAGACAAAATCACAGATGACTCGACTGGGGAATGACGGGACTCATATACATAGAACCGAAACAAGGAACAGATGATAACAATGACACTGGGGCGTGGCAACAACAAGCAGGGCGGGACAAACAGGCAGGGAACACGGACATGAGGGAACCCAGAGTGACAGCTACGAGAGGGGGCGTTGCCCAACGTGACAGAACCCCCCCCTCAAAGCGTGCCACTCCGGGGCACGCAAGGGCAGACAGGACAGGGACAGCGGACACAGGACAGACCGGAGGGACAGGACCAGACAAAATAGGACGAGGGACCTGGGACACGGCAGGGACTGGAGACAGGGAGACAGGCAAAGAGCTGGGCCGGGACACGGCATGACACGGGACACAGGGAGACCGGATAGGGCCAGGGCGAGGCACAGGAACAGGGCTGGACAGGACAGGACCGGGGACAGACACTGGAGCGGGGACAGGGCAGAGGCACACACGGAGGCAAACACGGCTTGGACAACTGAGACTGGGACAGGAACAAAGTGGGTGATTACTTGGGGAACAGACATGGGGACGGAGACAGAGACGACACCACTGGAAACAGACACAGGGACAGGTACATGTACACAAACAGATACACACACAGGAACAGGAACCAACACAAATCCAGGGACGGAACAAGGGGGCAAGGGGAGCATGGGCAACGGGACAGGAGTACAGGGCAGAGCAGGGGGCACACAAAGTCCGTGCCCAGCAGGGGGCAGCACAGTCTCTTGGGTCACAGGAGCCGGCAGACAGGCAGCGGGAACAGGAGCGGCCGGGCGGCGGGCAGCGGGAACAGGAGCCGGCAGACGGGCAGCGGGAACAGGCAGCCACCAAGCCGACGTCCTCGGGGGCGGAGCCACCAAGTCGACATCCTCGGGGGGCGGGACCGCAATACTGACGTCATCGGGGGGCGGAGCCACCAAGCCGACGTCCTCGGGTGGCGGAGCCACCAAGCCGACGTCCTCGGGGGGCGGAGCCGCCATACTGATGTCCTCGGGGGGCGGAGCCAACATACTGACGTCATCGGGGGGCGGGACCGCCAAGCCGACGTGGCCAGTACTCCCCCCCAAAAAATACTTGGGGGTGTTGCGATGAGTCGCTGGTGGGATCAGCGGCAGTAGGTCCTCCTCCACAGGGTCCTGGGTGAGCCTGGAAGAATACACAGACACAGAAGCCCCTCTGTGGCTCTCTCTGCGACGGCGCCGCCTCCTCTGAGGCGTCGGGAGCTCGCAGAAGCCATCGAGAGCCAACTCAATCCGTCTGCCCGGGACTTGTACTACAGGTTTCTCCTTCCTATAGTGATCAAGCCGGGCAGACACGTAGCGCTCAACAGGAGTCTCGACGCGAGACTTCCGTGTTCCCACAGCGCCAGGGGAATTTCTGCCTCTGGTTCGTTCACGCTGCGATATTGGAGAGTTGAACTGAACCGAACCAGCCAACATCTCATCACAGCGATTAAACTCACCAGAGTCTCGCTCCCTCGCTGTGTCCTTGTAAGATCTGTGATTATGTAACGTTCTGCGTAGCGCAGAACAGGGAGGCGGACACAAATGCTGAGGAAATTGCTGAGGAATCGAACAGGTGATAACAATGACACTGGGGCGTGGCAACAACAAGCAGGGCGGGACAAACAGGCAGGGAACACGGACATGAGGGAACCCAGAGTGACAGCTACGAGAGGGGGCGTTGCCCAACGTGACAATTATTATCCCATGGAGGTCTGGATTTGGAATCATACTCAAAATCCAAGTGGAAAATCTAATGACAGGCTGATCAAACATTTTAATTGAAATTCCTAAAGACAAGTTCAAATGAGGTTCAGTAGCAAAAACTCAGAATATGAACCAGGGGGCGGTAAATAGTAATTAACATAAACGACTGTGTCGCTTTGTTGGTTGATAAATTTGATACAGTGAGGATGAGATGTTCAAAAGATGTTTAAATTAAACATGAAGCCGGATTTTTTAGAGACACCTATATCAGAGTCATATAGAGTGGCGACACCACCTCCGCGACCATTTGAATGGGGGTTATGAACATATCCTTAGCCAGAGGGAGACGCTTCGTTTAGGGCCATATAGTCGTCTGGCCGAGTCCAAGTTTCCGTCAAGCAAAACATGCATAGATTATGGTCGATAACACAGGGTTACAAAAAATATTTTTTGTAAATTGTCTTTGTTTTGAAAACAAAGACAATTTGATGTTTGATGTTTTGATTTAGGACAGTTTTGCACTGCTGAATCCGAAAATGACATCGATTTTTTCAAACAGGTCAAGTTGTTGTGATAATTAGACTTAAAAATCCAATTTTCTGTCTAAATGGATTACATTTTGTGACATTATCGGCTGACTTTTAGCAATATTCCTGATTCAAATTAGATTTCTAAAAGAGAAATTGTTTTCAGATACAATATATTAAAGAATTGAATGTTATAGTGGGCATTGGTAAAGGTACGTACATGTTAATTGCATGTTACATCGCCACTGTTGGAAATTTAGGGCTTGAACTTCCGTTTTTTTGGAAATCCTAGAATGCTCAGCAACAGGGGTGTCTCTCTTCAGAGTCCAACAGTAATCAGCCATCATGACTGCATCCCAGCGTCCCTGATACCTGGTCTCCATCTCTTGATTGTCCTGATGAAATATCTCCCCCTGCTCATCGCTCATTGATCCCAGATTCTCACGAAATTGATCCATATGTGAGAATAAATAATGCATTTTGATGCTCATGTTGCATCCGAGGTTTCTGAAAGCAGTCAGCATATTGGTGACAAGTTCTGACTATTGGCTGGACTTGGTGTTGCCAAGAAAGTTCTTCACAACCAAAACAAAAGCCTTCCATGCTTCCAGTTCAATTTTGTTCAATGAGTTCTCAAAGTCTATATCTCTGATGAGCTGACGGATATGAGGATCATCAAAGATTCCAGCTTTCAACTTCTCTATGGTCAATCCTGGGAAAGCCTGGCACAAGTAAGTGAAACAGTCACCATTCTTGTTTAGAGCTTTGGTAAACTGTTTGATCAAGCCGAGCTTGATGTGCTGTGGTGGGAAGAGTATCCTGTCTCTATCCACCAGAGGGTTGTTGATGACATTGCTTGATCTGCAAGGCACCAGTTCCTGCCTCACAGGCCAGTTCCTCTTCGTGTAATGCTGAGCAGTGTCCCTACTATCCCACATGCACAGAAAGCATGGGTACTTGGTGAACCCAGACTGCTGTCCCAACAAAAAGTTAACCATCTTCAGGTCACCACAAATGAACCACTCGTGCTGATCATACTGAATATTCTCCAGCACATACTTCACAGCTTCATACTTCTCCTTTAGTGTAGTCGAGCGAGCGAGGGGTACAGAGGCAAACACATTGCCGTTGTGCAGCAGAACACATTTCAGCGATTGCAGTCTTTGGATTCATACTGTGGCACTCCAAGCTTATGTAGAAGCTGTGCAATATCTGTACAGTACACCAAGTCTTTGACTTCAGAGAAAAAATGGAGATACTCTTGATGCTAGGGAGTTTTTCCTTGCCACTGTCGCCCTTGGCTTGCTCACTGGGGGCTAGGACTCGGCACTTGTAAAGCTGCTTTGTGACAACAACTGTTGTAAAAAGCGCTATATAAATAAAATTTGATTGATTGATTGATTGATGCCTGTTGCGGTAGAAGGTGATGCGAGCGCTGTCAGAGAGGAGACTCTTTTCTTTCAATCTGGATGCCTACAGTTCAGCTGAGGACTTTGACAAGCCGAGATCGTAAACTAGATCATTTAGCTCATTTTGGGAAAAAGGATGTGGAGCATCACCATCAAAATCCATTTCTTCATCCTCATATTGTACAACACTGGAGGAATCTTTGTCACTAATATCAGGAAGTTCTCCAAAGACAGGTACTGGAATTTCATCACAATGAGCTACAGGACGACGTGCTGATTGAAGATCAGGATACTTGAGGCTGCTCCGGTTCTTTCTGTTGATCCCAGTCACATCAATTGCTCAGAAGTAGCAGTCAGTGCCGCGGTTTGTTGGCTCCCTCCAAACCATGGGAGTTCCAACGTAAGTTGTTGAGCGTGGGGGGAGGGGGGGGGGGGGGGGGTGAACGTAACACTACTCTTTAAAATTAATTCTCCCGTCTCTCCCGGATCCGGACCACTGTCTGCCAGTTGAGTACGATGAGGCTCAACTGATGAGGCTCAGGGATTGCGTGTCATGCAGCGCCGTGCACAGGGTCCTAGTGCCTGTAGGATTTATGGCCCGATGAAGGTCATTTAAAAACCAGGACATTTCCTCACTTTAAAAAAAAACCCGGGAAGCCGGACGTGAAATACGGACATGTCCCGGGAAATACGGACGTTTGGTCACCCTAGCTGTACTTACAATTTCTTCTCTCTTGTCACACTCACATTGACTACAGTGGAGAGCTTTTGTACATAGTCCCTCCCTAACTGTCTGTCTTAGTCTTGTTGTGTATATTTATATGTTGTTTATAATATTTCCAAATTGAGCACTTAATTTATTCTGTGTGTGTGTTTGTGCAATCTTTATGTGGAGAGTTTTCCCTGTGCCTCGCCACAAGTCTTTCAGTGCACTAATGTCCTGTACCTGCTGTGCAAATGACAAATAAACAAAATGTTTTTGATAATAAATGAATAATTGTAATTGCATGTACATTTTAGGCCACACTATACCTGATTATGATATGGACTGTTTAAAGGGCTCTGCTAAAGCATTTGCTTTGGATGTGTCTTCATCCATGGATCCATGGAGACCACTAGTATTCAGGGGATGAGGCCCTCTAGTGGCCAGAAGGGTGCATGCCGGCCGCTTCCCTCACAACATCCCTGAAGCAAGCAGAGGCAGTACAGCTTGTTTGCTGTGCACAAGGAACGCAGGAGTGGAGGTGCAGAAGGTAGACACCAGCTCAGCACGACTTACTGGGAGAGTTAGTTCATGACAGACAGAATGGGCCTGCTTCAACAACCCACTGTGGCTATCTACAGGATCTTTTCTGTCTGTACCCTCAACAAACAGACTGGATAGGTCATTTTGCTCCATCACTCCTCTCTTAAAAGGTCTATATATATATATAAAGGAGGGACAGGACCAGACAAAATAGGACGAGGGACCTGGGACACGGCAGGGACTGGAGACAGGGAGACAGGCAAAGAGCTGGGCCGGGACACGGCATGACACGGGACACAGGGAGACCGGATAGGGCCAGGGCGAGGCACAGGAACAGGGCTGGACAGGACAGGACCGGGGACAGACACTGGAGCGGGGACAGGGCAGAGGCACACACGGAGGCAAACACGGCTTGGACAACTGAGACTGGGACAGGAACAAAGTGGGTGATTACTTGGGGAACAGACATGGGGACGGAGACAGAGACGACACCACTGGAAACAGACACAGGGACAGGTACATGTACACAAACAGATACACACACAGGAACAGGAACCAACACAAATCCAGGGACGGAACAAGGGGGCAAGGGGAGCATGGGCAACGGGACAGGAGTACAGGGCAGAGCAGGGGGCACACAAAGTCCGTGCCCAGCAGGGGGCAGCACAGTCTCTTGGGTCACAGGAGCCGGCAGACAGGCAGCGGGAACAGGAGCGGCCGGGCGGCGGGCAGCGGGAACAGGAGCCGGCAGACGGGCAGCGGGAACAGGCAGCCACCAAGCCGACGTCCTCGGGGGCGGAGCCACCAAGTCGACATCCTCGGGGGGCGGGACCGCAATACTGACGTCATCGGGGGGCGGAGCCACCAAGCCGACGTCCTCGGGTGGCGGAGCCACCAAGCCGACGTCCTCGGGGGGCGGAGCCGCCATACTGATGTCCTCGGGGGGCGGAGCCAACATACTGACGTCATCGGGGGGCGGGACCGCCAAGCCGACGTGGCCAGTACTCCCCCCCAAAAAATACTTGGGGGTGTTGCGATGAGTCGCTGGTGGGATCAGCGGCAGTAGGTCCTCCTCCACAGGGTCCTGGGTGAGCCTGGAAGAATACACAGACACAGAAGCCCCTCTGTGGCTCTCTCTGCGACGGCGCCGCCTCCTCTGAGGCGTCGGGAGCTCGCAGAAGCCATCGAGAGCCAACTCAATCCGTCTGCCCGGGACTTGTACTACAGGTTTCTCCTTCCTATAGTGATCAAGCCGGGCAGACACGTAGCGCTCAACAGGAGTCTCGACGCGAGACTTCCGTGTTCCCACAGCGCCAGGGGAATTTCTGCCTCTGGTTCGTTCACGCTGCGATATTGGAGAGTTGAACTGAACCGAACCAGCCAACATCTCATCACAGCGATTAAACTCACCAGAGTCTCGCTCCCTCGCTGTGTCCTTGTAAGATCTGTGATTATGTAACGTTCTGCGTAGCGCAGAACAGGGAGGCGGACACAAATGCTGAGGAAATTGCTGAGGAATCGAACAGGTGATAACAATGACACTGGGGCGTGGCAACAACAAGCAGGGCGGGACAAACAGGCAGGGAACACGGACATGAGGGAACCCAGAGTGACAGCTACGAGAGGGGGCGTTGCCCAACGTGACAATTATTATCCCATGGAGGTCTGGATTTGGAATCATACTCAAAATCCAAGTGGAAAATCTAATGACAGGCTGATCAAACATTTTAATTGAAATTCCTAAAGACAAGTTCAAATGAGGTTCAGTAGCAAAAACTCAGAATATGAACCAGGGGGCGGTAAATAGTAATTAACATAAACGACTGTGTCGCTTTGTTGGTTGATAAATTTGATACAGTGAGGATGAGATGTTCAAAAGATGTTTAAATTAAACATGAAGCCGGATTTTTTAGAGACACCTATATCAGAGTCATATAGAGTGGCGACACCACCTCCGCGACCATTTGAATGGGGGTTATGAACATATCCTTAGCCAGAGGGAGACGCTTCGTTTAGGGCCATATAGTCGTCTGGCCGAGTCCAAGTTTCCGTCAAGCAAAACATGCATAGATTATGGTCGATAACACAGGGAGAGAGAGTAGAGGACGGCATATTCCAAAACTTAAAAAAAAAGTGATTTACGACTTTGACCTCTAGTTGACCCCGCCCCTTACCCCCCCCCCCCCCCCTCCACCCCCTCCCCCCTCCCCCCCACACTCCCCCTCTGCCCCTCCACCCCCCTCCCCCCCCCCCCCCCCACACTCCCCCTCCGCCCCTCCACCCCAACTCATGACATCATCATCGCATCAATCAATGTCAGGACGACCAAAGAGTATTAAGTTGTGCTTTGATATTTTGCTTGATAAGGTTAATTAAAACATTATTTTGATCTTCTTTGATGTTGACTCTCCGGAGCAGTATAACCCTAGACACCTGCGACACACACACACACACACACACACACACATAAACAAACACGTGCACATACCCCTAGTCCACACAGACCAGCGCTAAAAGATAGGAGGATCTCAGATACACACAAACACACACCCTGAACAGAACAGGAGGATCTCAGACACACACACACACCCTGAACAGAACAGGAGGATCTCAGACACACACACACACACACACCCACTCCCCTGAACAGAACAGCGCACACACACACACCCCTAGTCACACACACCCACTCCCCTGAACAGAACAGCACACACACACACACACACACATACATACCCCCTAGTAACACAGAACCGCGCATGTGCACACAAATATGCTTACTTTGAGTAACTTCAAACAGTTAACAAAACTCTGATGAACCAATGAGGAGGCATTCTCAACACACCAATCCGGGGTGCGTGTTTAGAGCGCGAGCATTTAAAGAGAGAGAGGGGGAACGTTTCCTTGAGGAGCCAACATGCATTCGACTGTGGTATTGTCCATACAAACCATTTTTTTTCCTGAGTGAGGCCCCATACTGACTTGAAGTAACTCTGAGGGTCCTCGGCACGCTGAGTTGACCTCGTCACCTTTCCCTCAATTAATTAACTCAGGTCTCCCCACACACACACACACACACACATACACACACACACACACACACACACACACACACATACCGATGCACTCGCACATGACCTTGACTCACGCTGTAGGGAAACCTCCGTCCACTGCCCGCGACACACACACACACACACACACACACACACACACACACACACGCCCCCTAGTCACACACTCCCCTAGTCACACAGAACAGCGCACACACAAATATGCCTACTTCAAAGTAGCAAATTTCAAACAATTAACAAACTCTGATGAACCAATGAAGAATCATTCTCAACCGAGTTAAACCACACTGTATAAACATTAAAATTAACTCTTTTAAAATTTTATGTAGAGAACTTGTTAAACTATCAAGTTTATAATGACAATCTTAAAACAATGTAAATATATGTAAAAGATTAATACATTGTTTTATTCACTGTTTTTTTCTGAAAACATGGAACTCAGATTTCAGTCTCCCTATATCAAAGAAACTGCCATAACTTTTTATCAAATGTTGGAATATCTCCTCAGGAATCACCCGACTCTTTTAAAACATATCCTTTCTAAAGTCTGCAGGAGCCTATGATACATGTTGGGTCATAGTGCTTAATATCCGTTATGTGAAGCTCCACTGTGTAGCAGAGTTTCAGGGAACTTCCTGAAGACTTATGAAAGGCCGTCCTTTAACAGTAAATGTGGGTTTATCAATAAATGTGACAAACCAATAGAAAGTTGCAAAAAAAAAAAAAAACACTGGACCGAGGCATGAATTGTGCACCAGTTTAACACCAAGTTTAATCTATGTGCATAGCAGTTCACAAAAATTGCTTCTGGGGCAATTTCTTTAACTTTATCTTAAAGTCCTTTAGCGGGAGCCATGACAGTAGTCACAATGTACATCACATTTTTACATCACAAAGTGCTGCATCTGTTATTTTAAAACACCAAAGACAGATTGGACATTTTGTCGTTCTGAAATATAAAACATCCACAAATCATTACTAAGTTTGGGCCTGCGGTATTTACATAACAAATTATCAGACTGTTGTGCATGACATGAAAATGTCAGTTGTCTTATCTACTCGCCAGTCAAAAATGTAAGCAGATGGAACTTCATCTTTGATTTCATTAAGGCCAGAGGCTGTAATAGCAGAGCCTACAGTTGTAAATAACTCTGAATGTAGTTGGACATGCCAGAAAACAGAGGATGACTGGAGTGGTTAAGACATCATCGTACACGGATATTCTCTGTAATTGCCCTTGTTAGTAGATTCTACCCTCATTACAACCTCTAAAAGTGAGCTGTTTACAGTCGACCAGTGAAGGACATCGAGATCTGGATAGTTGCTATTTTGTGCTGTTAAATCTTTATCTTTTGGTCCCTTAATATGTAGCCCATCATCAATCACACGTTCTACTGTGACTCTACATAGGAAACCTGACCATGAACATGAGCTCACGTTCCTTGTTTTTCTATTGAGTTTTGCATATCTAGTCAAAATTAACCAAACCCTCCAAACACACCTTTCACCAAACAATATGTAACTGAGATGATTGCGGCCAAACATTCTCTTCGTTTAAGGTAAGACACTACAGGTGAATAGGGTAAAAATGTCATCTAGCAATCACTATGAAACTTACCACATTGATTATTGACATTAAGAGAATTACAAGTTTTCTGAAATGTTGTGTGTAAATATGCAACTTAGGCGTTATCTAATTAAATATATGTTCATTTGCATTTATTTCAAAAACAGAAATCTAAACAATGCATAAAGTCAGGTTCAAAATTCTTGTTTTGAGATTCTCAATATCTCTTTATTACTTTATAAATCAGAAAAAACTGTTTACTTACTCTCAATCTAATCATATCATTAGAGCATCCCCAACAATAAAAGGACAAACAACAGCAAAACAGAGCAATGTAATGACTAAGTTTAACTTCAATAAAACGCAATCACAGCGCACACACTGCAACCTGTAGAACTTTTACCTTAGATTGTTGTATGTCTGTCCTGCACAATAGTTCCCCAGTCCTGTTTACAACCTAGTCATCCATCCCTGCTCCATATGTATGTCCCTCACACATTTCCTCATGATGTCTTTTCAGCTTTTTAGCTGTGCTCAGGTTTGCACTTGTGTTTCACACTGGCAGACGTGTCAGATGCGACAACCTCTGCTTTTGATATTCTGAGTATATCAGGTTCATTACATTGACAGTAAGACTTATCTGATCATATCAGGTTCATTACATTGACAGTAAGACTGATCTGATCATATCAGCTTCATTACATTGACAGTAAGACTGATCTGCAGCCACAACCTCTCCATATCAGTCATCATAGCAGAGACACCTTCACTAAAGGTAGAAATGGTCATACCTGCTGCTGCCTCAACCCTGCATTTACCAATAAAATTAAATGTATAGGATATCACTACCTGTTCATCTCCTCACGTTTAATTGGTGTATTTATTTTTTACTTTTACATAACATAGGTATGAGTTTAAAACCTTTAGTCACAAAACATTGTATTCATTCACTTTTATTAATATTTTGTCCATTCTACCACTAAAGAAAAATCTGTAGGGTAAAACTGACATTATTTAAATGTCATTATATAAAACTGTCTCTATCTCAACCCTGTCCCATACCTGTATTATTTTTGTAAACCTGCATGTCCCAAGACGCGTATATGTATATACAGGTTTGCGGTACCCATCTCTTTCACACAGACTGCACTCTTAAAACAAACTGCTGCAAAATCCGTGGTCTGATATTAATTTTAAGCCCTGTGCCTACACAATTAGGACAAATTAATCCACTAATTAGTTCAAACGCGCTTTGCTGTGCGGCGCATTTGGTCCGACCTGCTATCTAAAGTCTAAATGCGTGTAAGCATTTCATTATCTAATTGATTTTTGCACGTTTCACCTTGCTTCTTCTCGCAAGTGACAATTGTTGTCTTTTCTGAGAAGCTGTTAAAAGCAATACTTTCGGCGTTTTTATATTATAAAGATACTGAAATGCTAAACCAGAAAGTGTGACCGCATGTGACCACGTGACGCTCTCAGGTTTCACATTCTCAGAAATCGACACGGCCAACGAGATGTCAAGCTTGCGTTTAAATCACCCTTTTATTCTTTCACGATCTATTGCCGTTAGAAAGGAAATGATCATATTTGGAGCAGATGTACTCGTGTAGGAGAGAGAGAGAGAGTTTTACAACGATACCCATGATGATGACAGGTAGATAACTGGAGCGGCGGTTCATGCTCCGTAAGAACGCTAACTTTTCGTGAACTTATGAAAAATCTACAGGCGCATCCAGATAAAGTGTAGATAAATAAACACTTTAATGTTTATTTTGCACATTTTCTTTCCATCAGCTTGAAATAAGACATGTTACGGAATCAAAATAGCCTAAAACCTCAAAATTGACCGGCGCATGATAAAACTATGTATTTGCCTGCCGTGTCTCGCCATAAGCACCTCTAATAATCATGTTCCCGGTCGTAACAGGAGAGTTAAAATATTGCGCTCCGGACACGTCCAACAGGGAGGAGACCCAGGTCACGTGGGAGAGATTATATCTCTCAGATGTCCTGGGAACACCTCGACACCCCCCCCAGAAGAGCTAGAAGAGGTGGCTGGGGAAAGGGAAACCTGGGCCTCTTTGCTCAGGCTACTGCCCCCGCGACCAGGGCCCCAGATAAGAGGATGAGAATGGGGGGATGGATGTATCCTGAATTTTGAACTAAATGAATGCTGTGTGATGCTGTTTAATTCTCTACATAAGGAATGCCAAAACATGGCCCACATTTGCATTTTACACCTGAGAATATCCCTCTGCAATCTTCACTAAAATGAAGCGACTTAAGAAGTCAATATTTACATTTTTCTACAGTATATACAAACAGTATAGTAAATAATAAATAAAATGAGCTGGAGTTTATGAGTTTATATTCCATATATGCCCCATGAACCGAGCTTGAATTCCTCCAAATGCCGGGGTATGCTTTTAAAACTATGTTCTTTGTCAAAGTGATGAAAAGCTTCAGATGATCTTCCAATCATTATATATTACACTGCACAAATTCATTCCTACTGTGCAATAAATGTGTAAATATTCCAGATAACAACTGAACTGAAAAGTCTGAAGTGTAGTACTGAACCCCAAATATGCGCAATGTCCGAGGGGTTAAACGTGTTGTGCTTCTATGGGGGAAAACGTCACGCTAGTTGATGACAACCTGTGAGAACTTGTTCTTTGAACACTTGCACGTCCGGTACATTGTTTTGGAAGAATATAGTTATGTACATATAATATTAAATATCTGCAGAACTTTTTTCAAGATATTTTGGATATTTTACCTGTGCTTACCTCGCAGTTGCCTTTGAACTGCGGTTATCTATTACACTTTAGGTCTAAACTCCATACTGTTTAAAAGGTTTTTGAAGTAACGTAATGTTTTGTACTACATTTTCCATATGACTTGTGCAGTTTAATGAAGTTTATATATAGGCTACTTTGCACTTCACTTGCCCGGCTGAAGACCTCTGTCTAAACCTCCTGTTTCTCTATAAAATCTGCACAATTAGGGGAGACCGGGTATGTTTGTAACACTTTTTGCTTCCAGTATGGAAAACACAATATGTATTAGTTAAACAATATACAAGACTCGTGTGGCTTAATGAAATGTGGGAGTGATAGAATTTATAATTATTTTATAACTGTGGGGTATTTTTCTTGTCCAGAATCAACCAGCTTTTTGCTGCCATGGTTCTATGGTGTAACTATTTTGCACTTCACTGCACATCAACATTTTTCTCAACTAGGTATTCAACAAGTGTATCAACCACTTTGCAAACATTAATCTGTTTCTTTGTTGAAAGTTTTACTACACAAATGTCTATTATATACACACACAGACAAAGCACATGATCGATTTTTACAGCATTGTTGCTCTTAGGCATGAGAACCAACAGTTTACTAATAGACACATGGGGTGTTTCGTTAGAATCGACACACAACTGGGCCAAATGATGCCAATCATGCGACGTTGTTGTTTTGACAACATTCATTTGATTCTTGAAATTTTGTAAACGTTTAACATCATCAGCGTTCATGTTATTAAAAAGTGTAAAATCATCCACACTATCGCCAATACAATTATACAACCTTTTTGAGTGATTTATGACCCTTGAGTGACATGTTTGATTGACAGGTCACCCCCACAACAGGGGCAAGTCTGGGCATATCCTACCCATCTCCACCCAACCACCCCTTGATTTATGACATCTTTGAGTGACATGTTTGATTGACAGGCTATCCCCCACAAGGGGAGGTCTGGGGGTACGCCCCCCACAGTTCACATCCCCTGCCACACCACACCTGTTGGTGCATGACGCCTTGACGTCTATGTCACACAGTTTAGTCAATCAGACACGAGACATTTAAATATGTAGATGTTGTATATAGTATTTAAACACTGCAGTTTATGTGGCTACAGCATTTTAAAATGTCTGCTGTGTGTGGATCAGGCTCTTTTTAGAGATTCAACAGTTACGCCAAGATTTAGTTCTAGTGGTGAAACCAATTTGTTTTTAGCGCCAAGGAAGAGACGGTATACCAAAGCATTTGGTCAAATACCTCGCGACCACTTTAGGGATGTTAAAATTAATCTGTTTGATTCTCTGGCTTATGATGTTTGTGGGGTGGTCAAAGAGGATCACAGCCTACCCGAAAGTGCGTTAAAAGAAACACAACTCCACATCGTGGGCACACAACATCAAGACAAGGCCAACATGCAGGCCAACGTGTTTGAGGATTTTCATCCAGCAGACCAGCCGGATGCCTGTGAGCGTGTGTGGTATAGAAACTACAGAGGTCCGTGCTTTGAATATACGGAGATCGGCACCGGTCGTAGGTTTGTGGACTACAGCTATGATGAATCAGCTATGGACAACACGGGACCGGACAATAGTATGTTGGCTCTTGGATATGTGAATATGGCCTCCCCATCGGATGAGCAAGTCGATGTTCCAGAAGACACAATCACACATGAGCAGCCCGATGATGTGGACAGCCGAGTGTGTACTATGGCGTTGAAACTGATAAAGTCTGCCGTTGTTGCAATCCTACAACACATCATAGATCGCAAGTTGAAGGAGATGTGTCTCGGTTGTGAGGTGAATCACCCCAGCCAGCGTCGACACACGTGTCTCTTTGAGCCGGATATCTTCTTTTTTGAAAAATACTATAAAGATATAACACAGTCACTGTTCATACCCGAGTTAAGAGAAGCCATAGCGGGTCTTCTAAAGTGTTTTGGAATACAGCTGGCTCTTCAAAAAGTGCAAGGATGTGCTGAAACCGTTGTCTGTGAATTGCGGAGCGAGCCGTACATTGTGGAAAAGCTGCAGGAGCTAAGGAAAAGTCTGGTTGATCAAACATCCGAACAATTCGTCTCTGACGCCGTTGACCATTGGGAAGGCGGTTCAAAGACTCGTGGTGCTGTTTAAGTCGAAAATGGGTCTGGCTTGTGTACGACAGAGTTTGTCAGAACGTGTGATGAAACATCGTGTGTACTACGAATTGACACATTTGTTGTATAATTGTATTGGCGATAGTGTGGATGATTTTACACTTTTTAATAACATGAACGCTGATGATGTTAAACGTTTACAAAATTTCAAGAATCAAATGAATGTTGTCAAAACAACAACGTCGCATGATTGGCATCATTTGGCCCAGTTGTGTGTCGATTCTAACGAAACACCCCATGTGTCTATTAGTAAACTGTTGGTTCTCATGCCTAAGAGCAACAATGCTGTAAAAATCGATCATGTGCTTTGTCTGTGTGTGTATATAATAGACATTTGTGTAGTAAAACTTTCAACAAAGAAACAGATTAATGTTTGCAAAGTGGTTGATACACTTGTTGAATACCTAGTTGAGAAAAATGTTGATGTGCAGTGAAGTGCAAAATAGTTACACCATAGAACCATGGCAGCAAAAAGCTGGTTGATTCTGGACAAGAAAAATACCCCACAGTTATAAAATAATTATAAATTCTATCACTCCCACATTTCATTAAGCCACACGAGTCTTGTATATTGTTTAACTAATACATATTGTGTTTTCCATACTGGAAGCAAAAAGTGTTACAAACATACCCGGTCTCCCCTAATTGTGCAGATTTTATAGAGAAACAGGAGGTTTAGACAGAGGTCTTCAGCCGGGCAAGTGAAGTGCAAAGTAGCCTATATATAAACTTCATTAAACTGCACAAGTCATATGGAAAATGTAGTACAAAACATTACGTTACTTCAAAAACCTTTTAAACAGTATGGATATGAGTTTAGACCTAAAGTGTAATAGATAACCGCAGTTCAAAGGCAACTGCGAGGTAAGCACAGGTAAAATATCCAAAATATCTTGAAAAAAGTTCTGCAGATATTTAATATTATATGTACATAACTATATTCTTCCAAAACAATGTACCGGACGTGCAAGTGTTCAAAGAACAAGTTCTCACAGGTTGTCATCAACTAGCGTGACGTTTTCCCCCATAGAAGCACAACACGTTTAACCCCTCGGACATTGCGCATATTTGGGGTTCAGTACTGTCACGGTGAGGCGGCCCCCTACCGGCCGCCTCTGTCCACAGCGGCTGTGTTGTTGTTGTCTTGTGACGTCGTGTACGCCCCTCAGGTGGGCGGAGCCCGTGATCCGTTCCCACCTGATGGTCGTTTGTCTGTCTATATATGCCTTGTCTTTGTACCAGTTGACCGCTGGTCATTATATCCTTAATTCGGATCTATTGCACGGGTTTTAGGTTTGCACACTTTATATTAAACCACCCTTTTTCCCTGAGACTTGGCGTGATCGCTTCCTTTTTGTTGCTCACACCTGCCCGTCACAGAATGACCAGCCACCCTTCGGAAGCCGCCGAGTCTCTTTACTTTCTCCTTCGTTCGTGGTCATGTCTCGTGGTAAGTGTTTGTCTGCGTGGTGTTTTGTTTGAAGAGCTCCGCCGTGCTTTTGTGTTGTGTTTTGTGTGTGCGTAGCACGGCGAGGACCAGGGCAGTCTGCCCTGAGACAGCTCTTCATGTCCGTCGTTTGTCTGTCTGAAGAGTTTCGCCGTGCGTTTGTTTTGTGTGTTGCACGGCGAGGACCAGGGCGTCTTCCCTGTAAAACTCTTCATGTTGTGTGGGGGAAAAATGTGTACATGTTGACGGACGTGTGGATCTGTGTGCGTGCTCGTTGTTTCGTGTTAAATGTTTCATGTGTGACGCGGTCGCCGCTCGTCACTGTCGCCTCGCTCCCCGTGTGTCTTGTGTTTTATGTGGGGAGCGACTGCGGCTTGGAGCGGCGCGTCACTATTGTGTATGTGTATGTAGAGCACGCATGTGTGGGTCCAGTCTGTCTGTTTGTACACTGTTTTGTTTGTCTAGTAGTTGCGTGTGTGTTGTGTCCTAACGTGTTGTCTAATGTTTGTGTGTAATTCCACGCATGCTCCTCCCCCTGAATGTGTGTTTGGGGGGGGACCGGCTGTGGTCCCGTGCCATGGGGTGTGGCACGGAGGGCGTCGCTCCCGAGGGAGGCCCTGACCAGGTAAATGGGGGGGTTCTCCTGAGTTAGGATGGAGACCCCTCCCCCCTGGAGGGGGGATCAGGGTAGTGCGCGTTTGTGTTCTGTGTTGGTGTGTGTGGGTGTGTGTGTGCATTTGTGTTTTATGTGCAGGTGCTTCTCCCTGGTGTTGAATCGTGGCATCCCTGGACCTTGTGGGGGTCTCCAGCTGGCAGGAGCCCCCTTATGTTGTGGGGTGACCGGAGCCCGGTCGGAAAGAGCCCCTCCCTAGAGGGCTGGGGCCCCCGGATGTTTGGGGACCATGGGGCTCCGGTCTGAAGAGCTCCTGCACAGGACGGAGACCCTTCCACGGGGTCCTGGAGGTGACGTAGCCACGCCCCAGGGAGGTAACCTGCACACACATACACCCCGGACGGACAAGGAGCCGAGGCCCGCCGTCCTCGCACCTGTGGGGCTATGCGGCTTAAGGCCGGTTAGGGCGTGAGGGCCCTGTGACCGACCGGGGCGTGGTTTTGTCTTGTTGACGGCCCAGTCGGTCCAGGGTCCCGCCCAGGGAGGTGAGCTGACTAATGTTATGTGTTTTGTGTTTCAGCTCGTGGACTGCAGGAGGTGTGTCCCTGCCTGTCCTTGCCTTCCTGCCCCTTCGTGTTGTTGTGCAGCCGCTGTGTGCCACACACCCAGTGGAGGGGAGTGCGGCTTGGTGGGGGGGTCTGTCACGGTGAGGCGGCCCCCTACCGGCCGCCTCTGTCCACAGCGGCTGTGTTGTTGTTGTCTTGTGACGTCGTGTACGCCCCTCAGGTGGGCGGAGCCCGTGATCCGTTCCCACCTGATGGTCGTTTGTCTGTCTATATATGCCTTGTCTTTGTACCAGTTGACCGCTGGTCATTATATCCTTAATTCGGATCTATTGCACGGGTTTTAGGTTTGCACACTTTATATTAAACCACCCTTTTTCCCTGAGACTTGGCGTGATCGCTTCCTTTTTGTTGCTCACACCTGCCCGTCACAAGTACTACACTTCAGACTTTTCAGTTCAGTTGTTATCTGGAATATTTACACATTTATTGCACAGTAGGAATGAATTTGTGCAGTGTAATATATAATGATTGGAAGATCATCTGAAGCTTTTCATCACTTTGACAAAGAACATAGTTTTAAAAGCATACCCCGGCATTTGGAGGAATTCAAGCTCGGTTCATGGGGCATATATGGAATATAAACTCATAAACTCCAGCTCATTTTATTTATTATTTACTATACTGTTTGTATATACTGTAGAAAAATGTAAATATTGACTTCTTAAGTCGCTTCATTTTAGTGAAGATTGCAGAGGGATATTCTCAGGTGTAAAATGCAAATGTGGGCCATGTTTTGGCATTCCTTATGTAGAGAATTAAACAGCATCACACAGCATTCATTTAGTTCAAAATTCAGGATACATCCATCCCCCCATTCTCATCCTCTTATCTGGGGCCCTGGTCGCGGGGGCAGTAGCCTGAGCAAAGAGGCCCAGGTTTCCCTTTCCCCAGCCACCTCTTCTAGCTCTTCTGGGGGGGGGGGGTGTCGAGGTGTTCCCAGGACATCTGAGAGATATAATCTCTCCCACGTGACCTGGGTCTCCTCCCTGTTGGACGTGTCCGGAGCGCAATATTTTAACTCTCCTGTTACGACCGGGAACATGATTATTAGAGGTGCTTATGGCGAGACACGGCAGGCAAATACATAGTTTTATCATGCGCCGGTCAATTTTGAGGTTTTAGGCTATTTTGATTCCGTAACATGTCTTATTTCAAGCTGATGGAAAGAAAATGTGCAAAATAAACATTAAAGTGTTTATTTATCTACACTTTATCTGGATGCGCCTGTAGATTTTTCATAAGTTCACGAAAAGTTAGCGTTCTTACGGAGCATGAACCGCCGCTCCAGTTATCTACCTGTCATCATCATGGGTATCGTTGTAAAACTCTCTCTCTCTCTCCTACACGAGTACATCTGCTCCAAATATGATCATTTCCTTTCTAACGGCAATAGATCGTGAAAGAATAAAAGGGTGATTTAAACGCAAGCTTGACATCTCGTTGGCCGTGTCGATTTCTGAGAATGTGAAACCTGAGAGCGTCACGTGGTCACATGCGGTCACACTTTCTGGTTTAGCATTTCAGTATCTTTATAATATAAAAACGCCGAAAGTATTGCTTTTAACAGCTTCTCAGAAAAGACAACAATTGTCACTTGCGAGAAGAAGCAAGGTGAAACGTGCAAAAATCAATTAGATAATGAAATGCTTACACGCATTTAGACTTTAGATAGCAGGTCGGACCAAATGCGCCGCACAGCAAAGCGCGTTTGAACTAATTAGTGGATTAATTTGTCCTAATTGTGTAGGCACAGGGCTTAAAATTAATATCAGACCACGGATTTTGCAGCAGTTTGTTTTAAGAGTGCAGTCTGTGTGAAAGAGATGGGTACCGCAAACCTGTATATACATATACGCGTCTTGGGACATGCAGGTTTACAAAAATAATACAGGTATGGGACAGGGTTGAGATAGAGACAGTTTTATATAATGACATTTAAATAATGTCAGTTTTACCCTACAGATTTTTCTTTAGTGGTAGAATGGACAAAATATTAATAAAAGTGAATGAATACAATGTTTTGTGACTAAAGGTTTTAAACTCATACCTATGTTATGTAAAAGTAAAAAATAAATACACCAATTAAACGTGAGGAGATGAACAGGTAGTGATATCCTATACATTTAATTTTATTGGTAAATGCAGGGTTGAGGCAGCAGCAGGTATGACCATTTCTACCTTTAGTGAAGGTGTCTCTGCTATGATGACTGATATGGAGAGGTTGTGGCTGCAGATCAGTCTTACTGTCAATGTAATGAAGCTGATATGATCAGATCAGTCTTACTGTCAATGTAATGAACCTGATATGATCAGATAAGTCTTACTGTCAATGTAATGAACCTGATATACTCAGAATATCAAAAGCAGAGGTTGTCGCATCTGACACGTCTGCCAGTGTGAAACACAAGTGCAAACCTGAGCACAGCTAAAAAGCTGAAAAGACATCATGAGGAAATGTGTGAGGGACATACATATGGAGCAGGGATGGATGACTAGGTTGTAAACAGGACTGGGGAACTATTGTGCAGGACAGACATACAACAATCTAAGGTAAAAGTTCTACAGGTTGCAGTGTGTGCGCTGTGATTGCGTTTTATTGAAGTTAAACTTAGTCATTACATTGCTCTGTTTTGCTGTTGTTTGTCCTTTTATTGTTGGGGATGCTCTAATGATATGATTAGATTGAGAGTAAGTAAACAGTTTTTTCTGATTTATAAAGTAATAAAGAGATATTGAGAATCTCAAAACAAGAATTTTGAACCTGACTTTATGCATTGTTTAGATTTCTGTTTTTGAAATAAATGCAAATGAACATATATTTAATTAGATAACGCCTAAGTTGCATATTTACACACAACATTTCAGAAAACTTGTAATTCTCTTAATGTCAATAATCAATGTGGTAAGTTTCATAGTGATTGCTAGATGACATTTTTACCCTATTCACCTGTAGTGTCTTACCTTAAACGAAGAGAATGTTTGGCCGCAATCATCTCAGTTACATATTGTTTGGTGAAAGGTGTGTTTGGAGGGTTTGGTTAATTTTGACTAGATATGCAAAACTCAATAGAAAAACAAGGAACGTGAGCTCATGTTCATGGTCAGGTTTCCTATGTAGAGTCACAGTAGAACGTGTGATTGATGATGGGCTACATATTAAGGGACCAAAAGATAAAGATTTAACAGCACAAAATAGCAACTATCCAGATCTCGATGTCCTTCACTGGTCGACTGTAAACAGCTCACTTTTAGAGGTTGTAATGAGGGTAGAATCTACTAACAAGGGCAATTACAGAGAATATCCGTGTACGATGATGTCTTAACCACTCCAGTCATCCTCTGTTTTCTGGCATGTCCAACTACATTCAGAGTTATTTACAACTGTAGGCTCTGCTATTACAGCCTCTGGCCTTAATGAAATCAAAGATGAAGTTCCATCTGCTTACATTTTTGACTGGCGAGTAGATAAGACAACTGACATTTTCATGTCATGCACAACAGTCTGATAATTTGTTATGTAAATACCGCAGGCCCAAACTTAGTAATGATTTGTGGATGTTTTATATTTCAGAACGACAAAATGTCCAATCTGTCTTTGGTGTTTTAAAATAACAGATGCAGCACTTTGTGATGTAAAAATGTGATGTACATTGTGACTACTGTCATGGCTCCCGCTAAAGGACTTTAAGATAAAGTTAAAGAAATTGCCCCAGAAGCAATTTTTGTGAACTGCTATGCACATAGATTAAACTTGGTGTTAAACTGGTGCACAATTCATGCCTCGGTCCAGTGTTTTTTTTTTTTTTGCAACTTTCTATTGGTTTGTCACATTTATTGATAAACCCACATTTACTGTTAAAGGACGGCCTTTCATAAGTCTTCAGGAAGTTCCCTGAAACTCTGCTACACAGTGGAGCTTCACATAACGGATATTAAGCACTATGACCCAACATGTATCATAGGCTCCTGCAGACTTTAGAAAGGATATGTTTTAAAAGAGTCGGGTGATTCCTGAGGAGATATTCCAACATTTGATAAAAAGTTATGGCAGTTTCTTTGATATAGGGAGACTGAAATCTGAGTTCCATGTTTTCAGAAAAAAACAGTGAATAAAACAATGTATTAATCTTTTACATATATTTACATTGTTTTAAGATTGTCATTATAAACTTGATAGTTTAACAAGTTCTCTACATAAAATTTTAAAAGAGTTAATTTTAATGTTTATACAGTGTGGTTTAACTCGGTTGAGAATGATTCTTCATTGGTTCATCAGAGTTTGTTAATTGTTTGAAATTTGCTACTTTGAAGTAGGCATATTTGTGTGTGCGCTGTTCTGTGTGACTAGGGGAGTGTGTGACTAGGGGGCGTGTGTGTGTGTGTGTGTGTGTGTGTCGCGGGCAGTGGACGGAGGTTTCCCTACAGCGTGAGTCAAGGTCATGTGCGAGTGCATCGGTATGTGTGTGTGTGTGTGTGTGTGTGTGTGTGTGTATGTGTGTGTGTGTGTGTGTGTGGGGAGACCTGAGTTAATTAATTGAGGGAAAGGTGACGAGGTCAACTCAGCGTGCCGAGGACCCTCAGAGTTACTTCAAGTCAGTATGGGGCCTCACTCAGGAAAAAAAATGGTTTGTATGGACAATACCACAGTCGAATGCATGTTGGCTCCTCAAGGAAACGTTCCCCCTCTCTCTCTTTAAATGCTCGCGCTCTAAACACGCACCCCGGATTGGTGTGTTGAGAATGCCTCCTCATTGGTTCATCAGAGTTTTGTTAACTGTTTGAAGTTACTCAAAGTAAGCATATTTGTGTGCACATGCGCGGTTCTGTGTTACTAGGGGGTATGTATGTGTGTGTGTGTGTGTGTGTGCTGTTCTGTTCAGGGGAGTGGGTGTGTGTGACTAGGGGTGTGTGTGTGTGCGCTGTTCTGTTCAGGGGAGTGGGTGTGTGTGTGTGTGTGTGTCTGAGATCCTCCTGTTCTGTTCAGGGTGTGTGTGTGTGTCTGAGATCCTCCTGTTCTGTTCAGGGTGTGTGTTTGTGTGTATCTGAGATCCTCCTATCTTTTAGCGCTGGTCTGTGTGGACTAGGGGTATGTGCACGTGTTTGTTTATGTGTGTGTGTGTGTGTGTGTGTGTGTGTCGCAGGTGTCTAGGGTTATACTGCTCCGGAGAGTCAACATCAAAGAAGATCAAAATAATGTTTTTGGGGGTAAGGGGCGGGGTCAACTAGAGGTCAAAGTCGTAAATCACTTTTTTTTTAAGTTTTGGAATATGCCGTCCTCTACTCTCTCTACAGGGTTACAAAAAATATTTTTTGTAAATTGTCTTTGTTTTGAAAACAAAGACAATTTGATGTTTGATGTTTTGATTTAGGACAGTTTTGCACTGCTGAATCCGAAAATGACATCGATTTTTTCAAACAGGTCAAGTTGTTGTGATAATTAGACTTAAAAATCCAATTTTCTGTCTAAATGGATTACATTTTGTGACATTATCGGCTGACTTTTAGCAATATTCCTGATTCAAATTAGATTTCTAAAAGAGAAATTGTTTTCAGATACAATATATTAAAGAATTGAATGTTAT
This sequence comes from Brachyhypopomus gauderio, assembly GCF_052324685.1. NCBI lineage: Eukaryota > Metazoa > Chordata > Actinopteri > Gymnotiformes > Hypopomidae > Brachyhypopomus > Brachyhypopomus gauderio. The sequence continues at coordinate 73,777 of NW_027507008.1, forward strand.
AGTGGGCATTGGTAAAGGTACGTACATGTTAATTGCATGTTACATCGCCACTGTTGGAAATTTAGGGCTTGAACTTCCGTTTTTTTGGAAATCCTAGAATGCTCAGCAACAGGGGTGTCTCTCTTCAGAGTCCAACAGTAATCAGCCATCATGACTGCATCCCAGCGTCCCTGATACCTGGTCTCCATCTCTTGATTGTCCTGATGAAATATCTCCCCCTGCTCATCGCTCATTGATCCCAGATTCTCACGAAATTGATCCATATGTGAGAATAAATAATGCATTTTGATGCTCATGTTGCATCCGAGGTTTCTGAAAGCAGTCAGCATATTGGTGACAAGTTCTGACTATTGGCTGGACTTGGTGTTGCCAAGAAAGTTCTTCACAACCAAAACAAAAGCCTTCCATGCTTCCAGTTCAATTTTGTTCAATGAGTTCTCAAAGTCTATATCTCTGATGAGCTGACGGATATGAGGATCATCAAAGATTCCAGCTTTCAACTTCTCTATGGTCAATCCTGGGAAAGCCTGGCACAAGTAAGTGAAACAGTCACCATTCTTGTTTAGAGCTTTGGTAAACTGTTTGATCAAGCCGAGCTTGATGTGCTGTGGTGGGAAGAGTATCCTGTCTCTATCCACCAGAGGGTTGTTGATGACATTGCTTGATCTGCAAGGCACCAGTTCCTGCCTCACAGGCCAGTTCCTCTTCGTGTAATGCTGAGCAGTGTCCCTACTATCCCACATGCACAGAAAGCATGGGTACTTGGTGAACCCAGACTGCTGTCCCAACAAAAAGTTAACCATCTTCAGGTCACCACAAATGAACCACTCGTGCTGATCATACTGAATATTCTCCAGCACATACTTCACAGCTTCATACTTCTCCTTTAGTGTAGTCGAGCGAGCGAGGGGTACAGAGACAAACACATTGCCGTTGTGCAGCAGAACACATTTCAGCGATTGCAGTCTTTGGATTCATACTGTGGCACTCCAAGCTTATGTAGAAGCTGTGCAATATCTGTACAGTACACCAAGTCTTTGACTTCAGAGAAAAAATGGAGATACTCTTGATGCTAGGGAGTTTTTCCTTGCCACTGTCGCCCTTGGCTTGCTCACTGGGGGCTAGGACTCGGCACTTGTAAAGCTGCTTTGTGACAACAACTGTTGTAAAAAGCGCTATATAAATAAAATTTGATTGATTGATTGATTGATGCCTGTTGCGGTAGAAGGTGATGCGAGCGCTGTCAGAGAGGAGACTCTTTTCTTTCAATCTGGATGCCTACAGTTCAGCTGAGGACTTTGACAAGCCGAGATCGTAAACTAGATCATTTAGCTCATTTTGGGAAAAAGGATGTGGAGCATCACCATCAAAATCCATTTCTTCATCCTCATATTGTACAACACTGGAGGAATCTTTGTCACTAATATCAGGAAGTTCTCCAAAGACAGGTACTGGAATTTCATCACAATGAGCTACAGGACGACGTGCTGATTGAAGATCAGGATACTTGAGGCTGCTCCGGTTCTTTCTGTTGATCCCAGTCACATCAATTGCTCAGAAGTAGCAGTCAGTGCCGCGGTTTGTTGGCTCCCTCCAAACCATGGGAGTTCCAACGTAAGTTGTTGAGCGTGGGGGGAGGGGGGGGGGGGGGGTGAACGTAACACTACTCTTTAAAATTAATTCTCCCGTCTCTCCCGGATCCGGACCACTGTCTGCCAGTTGAGTACGATGAGGCTCAACTGATGAGGCTCAGGGATTGCGTGTCATGCAGCGCCGTGCACAGGGTCCTAGTGCCTGTAGGATTTATGGCCCGATGAAGGTCATTTAAAAACCAGGACATTTCCTCACTTTAAAAAAAAACCCGGGAAGCCGGACGTGAAATACGGACATGTCCCGGGAAATACGGACGTTTGGTCACCCTAGCTGTACTTACAATTTCTTCTCTCTTGTCACACTCACATTGACTACAGTGGAGAGCTTTTGTACATAGTCCCTCCCTAACTGTCTGTCTTAGTCTTGTTGTGTATATTTATATGTTGTTTATAATATTTCCAAATTGAGCACTTAATTTATTCTGTGTGTGTGTTTGTGCAATCTTTATGTGGAGAGTTTTCCCTGTGCCTCGCCACAAGTCTTTCAGTGCACTAATGTCCTGTACCTGCTGTGCAAATGACAAATAAACAAAATGTTTTTGATAATAAATGAATAATTGTAATTGCATGTACATTTTAGGCCACACTATACCTGATTATGATATGGACTGTTTAAAGGGCTCTGCTAAAGCATTTGCTTTGGATGTGTCTTCATCCATGGATCCATGGAGACCACTAGTATTCAGGGGATGAGGCCCTCTAGTGGCCAGAAGGGTGCATGCCGGCCGCTTCCCTCACAACATCCCTGAAGCAAGCAGAGGCAGTACAGCTTGTTTGCTGTGCACAAGGAACGCAGGAGTGGAGGTGCAGAAGGTAGACACCAGCTCAGCACGACTTACTGGGAGAGTTAGTTCATGACAGACAGAATGGGCCTGCTTCAACAACCCACTGTGGCTATCTACAGGATCTTTTCTGTCTGTACCCTCAACAAACAGACTGGATAGGTCATTTTGCTCCATCACTCCTCTCTTAAAAGGTCTATATCAAGTGGTAAAGGTTCGGGTACCACTTCCAGACTGGGGAAAACCTTGCCACCAGCCAGGTCATTACCAAGTATGAAATCCACACCAGCAACCGGTAATTTCTCCTGTACAGCTACCCGCACCATTCCACTAATCAACTCTGACTGCAAGTAAACGTGGTGTAGGGGTACGCTAGGGGCAAGATCGATCCCACATGCAACTACATATGATCCACAAAAGGTGTCTGCTGTGAAAGCAAGCACCTTACTTGAGATAAACGATTGGGCTGCTCCAGTATCTCGCAGGATGCTAATTGGCTTTTTGCACTGTTCTTCCTCAGACAAAGCCACAAAACCATCCAAAATAAATGGACGGAATGCAGCAACACAATGATCTTTACTTGGCACTGATGTAGAAGCAGCCACGCAAGCTACAGACTTGGGTTTATCCTTCCTTTTGATCCACCTAGGGCAGTCTGCAATTAAGTGGCCTGGGCGCCGACAGTAAAAACAAACACGAGCATCGGGAGAGTGTTGTGTAGTCTCAGCTACAGATTTTTCTCTTTTAGGGGACCTCTCAAATACGCGAGCAGCACGCATATAACCACCTTGACCTGTTTTGTCCCTTTCACCTCTTATGCTGCCTGTAGGCAAACATGAAGCTTTCACAGGAAACACTGTCCTATGGGTCAAGACATACTCATCCGTCAGCACCGCCGCCTCTGAAAGGGTGGCAACCTTTTGTTCATTCAGATGTACTACCACCATCTCAGGCACAGAATGTTTAAAATCTTCTAGCAGGACTAGCTCTTTTAACTGCTGAAAGCTAGTTGTTTTTGAGGCAGAACACCACTTCTCAAATAAAACTGTTTTCTCACGAGCAAACTCAACAAACGTTTGGTCTGCAGATCTCTGGTGAGTCCGAAAACGTTGCCTATAAGCCTCAGGCACCAACTCGTACGCTCGTAGTACAGCTGCTTTGACTCTGTCATAATCCAGGCTCTGCTCAATAGTTAAGGAAGAGCATACTTCCTGCGCCTTACCCACCAGTTTGCATTGTAGCAGTAAAGACCACATGTCTTTGGGCCAGTGCAGAGTGGCTGCTACACGCTCAAAAGCGGTAAAATAGGAATCAACCTCTGATTCCCTGAAAGGGGGCACAAGAGAAACGTTTTTGCTTACATCAAACTCAGAAGAGCGCAAGGCAGGTTGTCTGGAAGAAGCACTCCTGCTGGCCTCTAACTCAAGAGCCCGGACACGCAACAACTGCGTCTGCCGTTCCTCCTGCTTAATAGCGAGGTCCAACTCCTTCAGCCTTACAGCCATGTTCGAATCAATGTCACTGAGAGAACCAGCTGCTGGTGGAGAATCAACTACATCCATGCCTGGGGAAGTGTCTGGTGAACGCCCTGTAACCTCAGCAGACAGTAAACCACCACCCCCTACAGCAACACTAGCCCTCTCCAACCCATGTAACCCCGCAACCTGGGCCACAGCAGGAATCCTTGTATCAGGGGACACAGGCAACCTCCGGTCCTCACGCAGCCTCTCAAGTATGGTCTCTCTGATCTCTGCCTTTCTGGCAGAACGTGCCACAGAAACATTGTAAAACTCAGCCACTGACATAAGGTCAGCCTTTCTACACCGCACTAGAGCTTCAACAGATGGAGACAACACAAACTGCTCCAAATCAAACTCCATCTTAAAACAAAGGAAATGCAAACCAAACACGACAAAACACACCACACCTGCCCACACCAAAAAAAAGAAGGAAGACAGAGACCCACACACCAACGGCTTAGGACGAGCCCCCAATTGTTGTGTTTCCCCCGCAAAGGTAACCGGACCAGGAGTTAATGTTCCAACAGAACATGAACCAACACACAAGGGTTTTTAGTCAATCGTGTATTTACATTCACATATAATATACAAGGATAACACATAAGAACACCAAGCCATCTCTCCAGGGGTAAGCCAGGCCAAAACAACAAACAAACCAAAGTAAACCCCACTCTAAGTCCAGACACCAAAACTAGCTACAACTACAAAATAAGTACAAAACAACCAAAGAACAGGCAACTACACTAACTCCCTAACACACGCAGAAAAACAGGAGGAAACAGACATACATACAAAGAAAATGGCACTTACCCCCTTCTGGCAACATACACTAAAACAGGACACACAGTTCAACCCTGAGCCACCCACACAGAACACTCAGTGTGTGGGTGTAACACAGTAACAACAGTAACACAACCTGGATACAACCAGTCAACAAACACAAAGAGCCCCCTGCTCCCCCTTCCTCTCGCTCTCCTCTTCTGGCCTCTTGCCACGCCCTTCTGGGGACTTCCTGGATGGACTTCCTGGATGGCTGGCAGGGTGTTACCTCCAGGACAGCACCACCTAGGGACACGGAGGAACAAACAGGCAGACACAACAACAAGACAGCAAACACACACAGAGCACAGCCGTAACAACATTAACATTACCTTCTTTCCTTATTATCATTCATTAAAAACCTAAGTTACCTAAGTTGCCCAGAGTTCAAGAGGTATAAGTGTGTATTCTAAACTTTGCAGCAGTACACGGGCATTAAATAATGTTAAGACCTGGGAATACCTAGAGCATAATTAGGGGCAGGCATTATATAAATAAAAGTGATGATGATCCACGTGTGCTTTGCTCATGGGATAATGAGACATACAGCAGTGATTCCAGCTCTATTCGTTGCTGCAGAACAATGTTTACAGAGTCCCTTGGCAACACTGATTGGGAGCTTGGTCTCTCAAATGGATCCCTTGACTAAGATGTGGTACTGTTTTTTGTTGTTGTTTATTTTTTACTAAGAATAAATGTAACAAAAACACTTTATTATTTATTGCTTTAATTATCTACCCTGTTCTTGAGGTCATTGAAGATCTTTCCAAAATACTGCAGGTTGTTATTAATATGCAGCATCTTGCCATTCATCCGGTTCACGATTTCCAGGGCTCGGGTCCAAAAGGCCCCTCTATTTTCTTCCAGCAGGAAAGGTTTGTCTGGGTAGCTGATCTCATGACAGTCAAAGGAGAAAGACACGTACAAACCGGTGAGCAGCACGGCCTGCAGCTCCTCCTTGGTGGCCACCTCAGCTGAAACGATGTCACGACACAGCATGTAGAGGAAGACCACGGTGCCTGGAGTGAAGAAGCCTTGCTGTTGCCATCCTGTCAGTGTCAAGGAGCGGTCCACACTGCGAACACACTGCAAGGGCTCATGGGCAGAGAGGTCCTTCAGCAGACAGGAACGTCGGCACAGGAACTCACCCAGGCAGGTGAGCAGCTCGCTGGTGGAGGACTTCACAAGAAAACTACTAGGCTTGTCTGCACTGATCTTGCGTCAGAATGGTACATCTGGAGAACAAGGAGACCTTGGCCCGATGACGAAGAGGAAGGGTGATGGTTACCTCACCCCATCACCTCACCTCATGTGGGTCACCAATGAGACCTAACATGCTTATCTCATGTCACTGAAGTATGATGTAATAGTAAGCTAATAGTAAAACTGAAGTATGATGAGTAATCGTCAACTGTTGGGAAAGATTCAGTCTGCTGAAAAATATGCCCAATATGAGGTGGACTGAAAAGTATCAGCCATAGGCTTAGTGTACAATTTTTTAAATGACTAATTTTGTGCCAATACAAAGAATATTTTTAAATTTTGTATTTATTTTTTAGGCTACCATTTTTATTTTGTAAGGACAAACATTGAAAAGAAGAACACAAACACTTTGACTTGATGAGAAAGAGCCACACATGATTTATCACAGCACAGAATGTCATGGAAATGTATAATTGTGTTTTGCACATTTTAAATGTAAAAGAGTTCAAATAGCCTTTAAGGGCAGTGTTTTTTTTCTGCAGTGTTTGTTAAGGGCCAGTAAAGCTTTTTCATATAAATATCAACTATATGCCTCTTTTTCACCATCTCTGATCCGGTCACCCTAAGTGAACACTTCAGGAACCAGGAGAACAGATTCACAACACACAAGTATCAGGAAAGAGTTCTAAAGTTTAATGATAATATGTGTAGTTGAATACAGAACAAAATAGATGTGTCTTAAGACAATTTGGTAAGAATAATAAACCATATGTGTGATTGGTGTTCTCCTTATCAGGAGAGGAGGTACAGTAGACTGGATGTAGGGGGATGGAAAAGTCCAGGGAGAGAGATTCTAAGTGAGGTGCAGACACACAGATAAAGGAATGAACAACATGTCAGTGTGTTCTGATTAAGGATTTGCTGGGTGTACGTATGTCTGAAAAACATCTGGCACAGGAACATCTGTCCAGCGCAGTGGAGTTGGGGTGAAGCAGGGGGACCATAACAGCTGGAACAGGTTGAGACTCAGTAGCAGCATGATGTCAGGAGTAGGTTTACCTCATCAAGAGGAGAGACAAGATCATTAGACATGTCTTAGTACAGAGAAGTATAAATTAATGGACTATAGTGTGCAAGGCTCCAGCAAATCTAGCTATGGCAGCACAGCTAAAAGGGTGGAGCTAGAAAATAGCACAGGCATGAGGGATCCATGAGACATCAGGAATAGGTTTATCTGCAGGCAGAGGCAAAGAATAAGACATGTTAACATGAAAAACAATGTTTTTATATGAGGAGAGAGGTGCATTCGCCCACTAACACATCCAGGTCACCTAAAAAGAACACCATGAGTGACCTTAATCTTAAAAATGAAACACCAGAAGAGTTCTTAACCCATGTGGTGTAAATACTTGCCCAAAACATGCTCAGGTATGACCAGTTTTTTTGTTAGTATGATTTGTTAGGGTTGCATCTTGCACAGATGAAGCATGCGTCTAAAAGTAACAGTTCTACAGGTGATGCTTCTACAAAATTAATCACAAATCATTATTGACCCCCCTTTGGGTGCCATATGAAATGCCATGAACATGTCGCACAAGAAATGGTAGGCAAGACTTGGGGAGTGCTATCCCACCGTTGGGGGCAGGAATGGCCTCAAGCAGGCAGGCATGCCCTGTAAAAACAATCAAGTGATTTTTAAAGATATGCAACACACCTATATTTACCACCGTGCTCTTGAGGCAGGACCCTCGCCATGACCCCATTGCTCCTGATTACATCCAAGAACTTATTTCCAATTACGAACCCCCACATCCACTAAGATCACAGGTTGCTGGCTTCTTATTAGTTCCAATAATAGCTAATAAATAATAATAAATAATGAGGTAACAGCAGGGGGAAGATGAAATGGATGAAGGATCAACCCACTGCCCTGGCCCCTCTTACCACCCCAAATTACCCCCTGCTATGGCTGTATCACCACAGCCCTGGACTACCATTACTGACCATCAAGAAGTCTAGGACTCTTAAGAATAAGAATTACACAGATAACACATGTATACAAATATCGCACATATACGCAAATTCTAACACAATTTGCAAGTATGTTTCATTACAACAAATATAATGAATATAATGAACATCAAAACGAAGTTTGCAGCAAGTGTGATTCAATATATATTTTAGTTTACTTTTTAGCAGGATTCAGTGAATTGGCCATTGCATTATACGTACCGCTAACACATTTATTCTTTAGCACGAAAAAATATGTGTAAAATGCTCATGAAACACATATAAAATGAGCTAGTCAGTATCTGCTTTGCCTTTCGAAAATCCTCGTAGTTTTAGGCATATTAGTGCTAGAGCTGCATCCTCAGTGATTTGATGTATGCATTGATATTAATTATTGATGCATTTGAATAATAAAAGATGGATAATTTCTCTGTAATTTCTGGCACGAAGGAGAGGTGATGTCCTGGAGATCCTGAAATTTCAGCCTTGGCAGGGTTAATTCTACTAGGTCTGAAATAATACAATGTCAAATCAAGCAATTAGACAATAGCATTCACCCAATTTTAAATGATAGTTTTCTGTCTTTTTGTCAGACGACTATAGGCTATCTTGCTCTGAAAATGACAATAGTTTCTTTATTTAAAATTAGGGGTGGCCATAGATTAATTTTTTTAATCTAGATTATTCTCACTGAAATCTTGAAACTAATCTTAATTAATCTAGATTAAAATGGCTCATTCGGAATATGCGTGCTACCCAAGTAATGATTAAAAGTCCATTTTTGAGATAAGGGTTCTTAATACAGAGGATCTCCTGTTTCCAAAATGCATCAATGACTGCTTGAGAAAGCTGTTCTACTTTGATACTTGAAGAAAAAAAAACATGCTCAATAAAATGTAGGCTACTCGTGTTCAATGGTTTATTCAGTTAAACATGAAAATAGTACGGTATGCCTACATACTTTAAGAGGGCATATTCAGTCAAACATGAATTTGTAAGGTTAACTTAAATTTAATTTGAACTTAACAGGCAGCCAATGTAGGGAGGCCAACACTGGAGAAATATGCTCCCTTTTCTTAGTTCCAGTCAGGAGCCTAGCTGCTGCATTTTGAACAAGCTGAAGGCGTGACAGAGCTGATTGGTTGATACCCAAATACAGAGAATTACAGTAATCAAGCCATGATGTAATAAAAGCATGAACAACTGTTTCCATATCTTTAAAAGTTAAAATAGATTTGAGCTTAGAGATTTTCCTTAGCTGATAAAAACTGGTACTATCTGTTTATCAAATGTAAGTGTGGAATCAAAGAGAACGCCGAGATTCCTTACGTAGCTCTGAGTATTTATTAATAAAGGCTCCAGATGTTTAGCATTTGGTGTAACACTGTCTGGATAAAAAAATAATAATAATAGCCTCTGTTTGGCCATCATTCCATTTTTAAAAATTATTGGACAGCCAAATTCTTATGTCCTGCAGGCAATGTCGATGGTCCGCGTCTTGCAGAGTATCTGCACATTGTTGACCTACAAATTTAATGACTTAAGACCTCCAAGAATAAAAATTAAGACCATTACCATGGCAAAAACATGAATTCTCAAGCTGGGCCCCTCCAAAGCTTTCAGGTAGTCCATGTTAATGTGAGACCTGCTTTGCCTTGCAAATTATTAGCACAATGTCTGATAAACACAGCCTCAAATCATCAAATCATTTGTGCACGATTGCAGTATTTACTTTTGAATGGTCATTTTTGAGAACCTTGTCTCAAATATGGCAATATTTCTACAAATATGTCGAAGCAAAAGGTAGGAGAATCTTTAAGGCGACATCACCAAGTTGAGGGTATTCCTGCATCAGCACTTGGTTTTTTAAGTAAATAAATTGATTTTAAGATGGATAACAAATAGCAAGACATGGCACACATGCACTTGGCAAGAGAACTAGAGTGAATGGCGCTACTGTGTGTATGTGAATGTTTTTATAGAAGAACAGTCACGGGTTCAAAATACTACTGTTTTAATGTCTCTAAGTAAAACCATTGCTAGACATATAGGACTGGTCAAAGTGAGGGGTCCACTGAATTCTGACAAGAAATCTGAAGAAGTTTCCAACTGAAGATTTCTTACTGTTCCCCAAAACAATCAGCCTCAGCGCCACTAAAAAATGTAGAGTTGTACAGCTTAACTTCTGAGTGTGTGTATGTGGGTGTTAGTGTTTGGTTGTGTTTATGTACAAGTGACATTTAGTATGTGGTGTGTATGTGTGTGTTGTAGTGCATGGGGGGAGTTGTTCTCCTTCTCTCTGCAGGTTATCTAGCTGCAACACAGGAAGGCTGTGAGTTACTGACTTACTGTTTTTTCATACATGCATACACACAATCTCTCTCTGTCTTTCTCTCTCTCTCTCTCTCTCTCACTCACTCACACACACAAAGACACACAATGTTTCACTCAATTTTCTCTCAGTCTTAGTAGTTCAAAGTATCTTTATTGGTATGAAATGAATACAAGTGTCAAAGCACCATAAAAATGTTAAGAGCATGAGAGATAACTAAAGTAAAGGATAACTAAAGTAACGGATTTGGCAAATATGCAAAAGTATATGTATACATATGCTTTATATATGTGCTTATAAATACACACTTTAAAATAGTGTGTGTCTCTCTTTCACATACACACAAATAATTGCTATTGCCCTTTTTCTATCTCTGAAACACCCATATTATCAGTGTATTTATCAGAACACATACACATTAATCACTTACACACACTCCCTTCTTTCTCACTCTCTATTTATACACACACACATGCACACACACATCGCAGCATCCCTCTCTAATAAACACACACACACAGCATATGTGTTTGGGGTGATTAGACTGGTGCAGCTTCATTTCTGAGAGTGTGTATTCTGAAATGTGAAAGACCTTATGTGTGAGATGCATTTGTTATGTGCAGCTGTAGGTGTGTTTTATCTCCTTCTGTCTGCAGGCCGTCTGACTGCAATATTTCAGAGGATGGCTGCGCTGCTCTGTCTTCAGCTCTGAAGTCAAACCCTTCATCACACTTGAGAGAGCTGAATCTGACCCACAATAAACTATTCGACTCAGGAGTGAAGCAGCTCTCTGCTTTACTGAAGGATCTACACTGTAAACTGGAGAAACTAGAGTGAGTTACTGACACACACAAACATACACACACAGACTGTGGGTAGACGAGCGTAGGAGGCAGACACAATTACTGAGAGAAGTTGGGTTTATTAGCAACTGTGGGAGAAACCCAAACTGGGTTTAGACACACAAGGTGGTCAGGGCATGAAGAAACAGAGGGACTGAACAGGTGCAGGGACTGAACGGAATCAAAATACTAACACACAGGGAAAACCGAGTAACTGCCTTAACAAGACTAGAGTGGGGCACAAGTAATGAAGCACAATCAGGGATACAATAGACCAGGAATACAGACTGGGATTAGTAACAACAACAAATACAGACCAGGAATAGTAACAACAACAAATACAGACCGGGAATAGTAACAAAAACGAGTACACACTAGGAATAGTAACAAGTTATTTCAAGGCTAGAACCATGGGGTAAGAAGAGTTACAAACAGGGATATAAGTACAATGAGGAACTAAACAAGATACAGGTTGTAAAAGTTTTGTTTCTCAGTAGAAAGCCCTTTTCTTGTGTTCAGCAAATGAGCGGAGGGTCATGGAGGAACACCACTATAAATCCTTAATAGATAGTAACATGCTGCAGAGAAGTGTGTGGCTGAGAGCTCTCGGAACAAATGAGGAACAAACTACTCTTAAAGAAGAGAGGTTTATTCACACAGGCCAGCTGTACCCAAATGTTCAAAAATGAGAGGGCGCTCCCCTCATTCATACATACACAGACCAGCCCTGTGCATGCAAGCAACAGGGTGGGCTCAAGAAGGCTAGTCTAACAAAGTTGATATATTCTACCATATATGGAAGCAAATGCATTGTTCTTGATAAGCCTGTGTGGAGGGGAAACATGATTCATACGTGTGCATCAAGCGCAGCACCTTGAGGAGAAATGCTGAGCCAGTTCTTGGTACACACACTCAGAACGCACAGGAGGAGGGAAAAGGTGTGAAAGGGGGGGGGGGGTGTGAAGCGAGGGGAGAGAGGTGTGAAAAGGGTGTCAGGGGTCACAGATGGCGCATTTCCACTAGGGCCTGCTTGAAGCGGTACAGTTCGATACGGATCGATTCGCAACGGAACGGTACGGTCGCGTTGCGTTTCCATTGCAATGGTGGACCACCACAATGTGGGTGGAGTCGCTGTTGGCGCGCGGGTTGTAGTGTCGTGACATCATTTGTATGCGACCGGTCACCGGTCGATGCCCCTTAACACATACCATTATTGTATCTTATTTATCTTTATCTTCATTATTGTATGTGGTTACTCTAATTATTGGTAATAATTTGGTATTACTCAAACAGGCTGAACACACCCTGCATAAAAAGCATCAGTCATACAATCAAATGAAATCAAAATTTATTATGAAATATAGATATTTAAAGTACAAAATATGTAAATAATATAGTTATAGTTAAAAAAGTGCAAAAAGCAAATTACCAAAAAATAACGTATAGCTTTATATGAAATAAATATTTATTGTACTACAAGCAACATTTTGTGTGCTTTTACTGGCGTCTGTCTCGCATGGTGTTCACAAGTTCGCCAAGCACCCCGAGGAAAGCCCAGTTGAAGGAAACATTTTCTGCCAACTCCGCTCTCCTCAGCTCGGCTTCTTGTTCCCGGGCCTCGCTACAATCACGGCTCGACAATCAATGCTCGTGCATCCGCACATCCTGTGCCTGCATCTCCAGAAGATGTGCGCCGATATCCAAGTCCGTCTGGGTCCTTTTTCGCTTGCCTTGACAAAAAAGAGGGTAATGGGAGTTGATTAGTAAAACTGAAATGCACTCGGTACTCATGCTACTCCGGTGCTTCACATGTTTTTTGTGTTCCTCACCTGTATTGGGCCGCCGGACAGGCGTTTGAGATCCAGCCGGTATAGAGACCGTTGGTTCCGTGTATGACACGGATGATGCGGGGGAGGCGGGAGGTTCCAAAGAGGCGCTCGCCTCGTCAGTGGAAGGGGAATCTTGAACGTAAAAAAGAAACAAATATTAAACACAAGCATTCCCGTGAAAGCAACAACAATATATCGTAACTGCACAAAATGTGTAGCACGTCATCGCTGCTCATGCTTTGTTTATGGCTACAGCTAACTAGCAACTAGCAAGGCTCCACGCTGTGGCTAAGAGCTAGCTATTGTACAGTAGTGACTGTGGTGGTAACATTAACTACAAACACAGCTCTAAATTCCTGCGTTTACAATAGATGCGTTCATATTACGTTCATATTACATCTTTTACGAGCCTAGTAAAACTGTGAAATCACAATACACTCACCATTCTCCGTGGCCTCCAGCACCGACATTGCCGTGTCCAGCACGTTTTCTCTTCCGTTACTGGCTGGCCGGTGACCGTATATGGCATCCATTTGCTGGAACCATTTCCAGTCTTTGCGGTTTGCTCCGCTGCGTCCGTTATGGTCCTTCACCGCCCGGTAATCGCTTTTGGGTTTTAAAAATGGCTGAGGAGTCGATAGCGGAGGAGTCGCTCTCCTGTGACGCAACCTGTGACGACACTCCCTGGCCAATCAGTGTCATGCTGTTCCTCCACGTCACAGAACTGTACCGCTTTGGAACGGTTAGAACCTCGAGCGAGTAGGTACAAAAAAAGTACCTGAAGGTACCGGCAAACTGGTACCTGGTACTAATGCAAACACTCACAAACCGTCGCGAATCGAACCGTACCGCGCCAAGCAGGCCCTAGTGGAAATGCGCCAAGAGAGCATTAGGGGACATAATGTTCAGAGTTACAGCAGACAGAGGAAGATAAAATATTCCTTCAATCCCCTCTTTTGTGATTAAAATGCAATAAGATCACAACACTTTTATTCATTCATCAAATACAAAGACAAAGCCGGTCCCCTCTTAAGGTTCAACGTTCTGCTACGGTTTCAGGAGCAGATGCTGCATGTCATGAGGGCGAGCTTTTGTCAGGGCATCGGCCATAGCCCACATCCGATTCATCAACACATGTTGTCACAAAGCACATTTACAAATCAGATCCCTGATGATCAAGCTAGGGGTGACAGTGTCAAGGAAAATCAACTTAGGTGGGGATTAAGAAGAAACCATGAGAAGAACAAGACTCAAAAATTCATCCTCCATTGTCTGGCCCAGCAGGTTGTACCAGTGCCAGTGATTAGCATGTGGCTCTGGCAGGCGTATCTATTGCAGCACAACTAAAAGGAGGGACCTGGAGGTGACAACAGTCATGAGGGCTCACTGAGCTTCTGCATTCAACTCAAATCTTCATCACAATCTACACTGAACACGTGACGTGGCCGTATAACAGCATCAACATCTCAGATTACCAGAGGACTATACGAATGGATGGCCACGTTGTACACCTTCATTTGCAGTAAATTAACTGAAGGATTGATTAAATAGGTGATTCCTAAGCCTCAGATTAAAGATTGGAAATTGGAAACTGAATCTGGAAAACTCTTCCATAACATCAGTTTTTCTCCAGCCCTTTTGATCTCTCACATTTTTACTGTATTAGTCACACACACACAGTCACACACACACACACACACACACACACACACATACATACATACACAAATTAATACTGTATTAATCAGATGCACAGACACACACATTATTACTTTATTAGCCAGATACACAGACACACATTACTGTATTAGTACATTATTACTGTATCATTACAGTATTACTGTATCATTATTACTGTATCACACAGAAGCTCTCTTTATATAAACAGAATCTCTCTATATAAATAACATTTGTTGTGGGAGTTGAGTTAATAGTGTTGGAGCTTTATTCCAAGTAAGTTTGTGTGTGTGTCGGAGAGACATTTTGTGTGCATGCATGCATAGGTGTGTGTGTGTGTGTGTGAGTGTGTGTGTGTGTGTGTGTGTGTGTGTGTGTTTTGTGTGTTGAGCTGTAAGTGTGAGTCTTCTTTCTTTCAGATTGTATAACTGCAGTATTACACAGGAAGGTTGTGCTGCTCTAGCTTCAGCTCTGAGGTCAAATCCCTCATCATACCTGAGAGAGATGAATCTGAACCACAACAAACCAGGAGACTCAGGAGTTATGCAGCTGTCTGCTCTACTGGAAGATCCATTATGTAAACTGGAGAAACTAGAGTGAGATACTGACACACACACACACACACACACACACACACACACACACGCACACGCACACACACACACACACTCATTATTAGTGCCACAGTCTTTTCTCCATCTCTTTGTTGTTCTCTCACACTTTTGATCTTTCTATAACACTCATTATCACCATATTTGTCAAACACACAGTGCTCTCTCTCTCTTACTTGCTCAATCTCTCTCTCCCTCTCTCTCTCTTTACACACATACACATATAACTGCATCTTTCTCCCAGAATATTCCATATATGTAAAATATTCTCCACATATTCCATGTGTTGTGGGCATGGAGTTAATAGTGGTAAGCATGTCAAGTAAGCATGTATCTGTTGGTGAGATATTTTGTGTGCATTCATGCATATGTGTTTGTGTGTTGAGCTGTAAGTGTGAGGAGTTTATCTCCTTCTCTCTGCAGTCTAAGTAGCTGACGTATTCCAGAGGAAGGCCGTGCTGCTCTAACTTCAGCTCTAAGGTCAAGTCCCTCGTCACACCTTAGAGGGCTTAATCTGGATTACAATAAACCAGGAGACTCGGGAGTAAAGCAGTTCTTTGCTCTATTGGAGGATCCATATTTTAAACTGGAGAAACTAAAGTGAGTTACTGACGTACTAGCTTTTTATGCACACACATGTCTATGCAGACACACACACACACACACACACACACACACACACACACACACACACACACACACACACACACACATATTTACAGTCTATATCTGTCTTTTTCTCTCACGCACAGTATAGCATTTTCTATTATATATTTCTCTCAAAATCTTTCACTATCTCTGTAACTGTAACTCTGTATCTTTGTCACATCGACATCCTGCGTCACACATACACTTACTCTCACACAAACATTAAAACTCTTTCTCTGTCCCTTTTGAATTCTCTTTCTATCACACACACTCATGCGCACACACACACAGAAAATAAAGTAGTTTGGGGTGGTTTGTAAAGATTTATGTACATGTCATTCTGATTAGCAGAAGGACTTTGAATAGTGCGATTCAGTATGTAATCATGTACTTTTGTATGTGTGTTTATTGCATACCTGTCAAGTGTCCCGTTTTGGCCGGGACAGTCCCGTATTTTACCATTCTGTCCCGGCGTAATCCCGTATTTTTATTTTCCCGTATTTGTCCCGTATTTTCATTTTTCATTTTTATTTTTTTTAAAGCATTCATGTGCCGCTCCAAACAGAATTCTGTCACTAGCCTTGTGAGAACTGGCTCCCAGACTTCTGCAGGTGGCAGTTCTCGCAAGGTTAGTGAAAGAATTCTGTTTGGAGCGGCACATGAATGCTTAAAAAAAATAAAAATTGAAAACTCGCGGGTTTAGTGTCGACAGTGGGAGCAAACCTGGAACAACAAATCAGAGACGGATTTAACGAGAGAAGGCAGTCCTGCCAAAAAAGCTAAGCATACGTGTAAGTATTTTGACGAATGGGACAGGGAATTTACTTTCCTAAAGAGGAGCATGAAGGGGCATAGCTACTCATTCGGTAAGATTTGTAGCTGTGATTTTAGTGTCTCTCATGGGGGAAGGAACGATGTCCGTCAGCATGAACAATCTGCCAAGCACAAACGCGGGCTAAAGGCACAGAAATATGCCCAGGAGATGTCCCCATTTGTAGCTAGAAATACCACTAAAAATTTTTTATTTTTTTATTCATTTGTAGTTCAAAACATATTTGGGGTGTTTTTTCTTCAGTTTTTGCCACTCCAAAGATGTTTTCGTCTCTCCAACAGCCTCAATTGCAGCTATATGCAAATAACTGATTATGCAAATTAGATGATGACGTCATATACGGGAAATGTACCGTATTTTTTTATACAAAACTTGACAGGTATGGTTTATTGTAACCTGCATCAGAGCAATGTGCAGAGACGGAAAGCACTATGTTATCTGTCATTCCTCTGCTGACCCATCAGCTGTTTCTGTGTACAACTGATGCGTCAGTTTTTTCTATCACACACACACATGTGTGGAGAATAAAATAACATAAAAATGATCAATGTAAATAATAATAATAATAATAATAATGATGCATTTTATTTAATAGCGCCTTTCTAGCACCCAAGTACACCGTACAATAAAATACAATCGTGAAATTAGACAGAGGAAATAAACATTAAAGATAAAACTAAATTAAATAAAATATTCCAAACAAGACAGAGAAAGTTTTTATAAAGAAAATGCAAGATGGTGCGCAGATGGTAGTGAGTTCCAGATTCAAAATCAAAATTATTATCCCATGGAGGTCTGGATTTGGAATCATACTCAAAATACAAGTGGAAAATCTAATGACAGGCTGATCAAACATTTTAATTGAAATTCCTAAAGACAAGTTCAAATGAGGTTCAGTAGCAAAAACAACACTGGAGGAATCTTTGTCACTAATATCAGGAAGTTCTCCAAAGACAGGTACTGGAATTTCATCACAATGAGCTACAGGACGACGTGTGGATTGAAGATCAGGATACTTGAGGCTGCTCCGGAACTTTCTGTTGATCCCAGTCACATCAATTGCACAGAAGTAGCAGTGAGTGCTGTGGTTTGTTGGCTCCCTTGAGCATGGGGGGGGGGGGGGGGGGGGGGGGGGGGGTGAACGTAACACTACTCTTTAAAATTAATTCTCCCGTCTCTCCCGGATCCGGACCGCTGTCTGCCAGTTGAGTACAAAGAGGCTCAACTGATGAGGCTCAGGGATTGCGTGTCATGCAGCGCCGTGCACAGGGTCCTAGTGCCTGTAGAATTAATGGCCCGATGAAGGTCATTTAAAAACCAGGACATTTCCTCACTTAAAAAAAAAAACCCGGGAAGCCGGACGAGAAATACGGACATGTCCCGGTAAATACGGATGTTTGGTCACCCTAGCTGTACTTACAATTTCTTCTCTCTCATCACACTCACATTGACTAAAGTGGAGAGCTTTTGTACATAGTCCCTCCCTAACTGTCTGTCTTAGTCTTGTGTATATTTATATGTTGTTTATAATATTTCCAAAATGAGCACTTAATTTATTCTGTGTGTGTTTGTGCAATCTTTATGTGGAGAGTTTTCCCTGTGCCTCGCCACAAGTCTTTCAGTGCACTAATGTCCTGTACCTGCTGTGCAAATGACAAATAAACAAAATGTTTTTGATAATAAATGAATAATTGTAATTGCATGTACATTTTAGGCCACACTATACCTGGTAATGATATGGACTGTTTGAAGGGCTCTGCTAAAGCATTTGCTTTGGATGTGTCTTCATCCATGGATCCATGGAGACCACTAGTATTCAGGGGATGAGGCCCTCTAGTGGCCAG
Organism: Brachyhypopomus gauderio; assembly: GCF_052324685.1. Lineage (NCBI taxonomy): Eukaryota > Metazoa > Chordata > Actinopteri > Gymnotiformes > Hypopomidae > Brachyhypopomus > Brachyhypopomus gauderio. The sequence goes on from NW_027507008.1 coordinate 92,378, forward strand.
AAGGGTGCATGCCGGCCGCTTCCCTCACAACATCCCTGAAGCAAGCAGAGGCAGTACAGCTTGTTTACTGTGCACAAGGCACGCAGGACTGGAGGTGCAGAAGGTAGACATTAACATTACCTTCTTTCCTTATTATCATTCATTAAAAACTGATTTAATTACCTAAGTTGCCCAGAGTTCAAGAGGTATAAGTGTATATTCTAAACTTTGCAGCAGTACACGGGCATTAAATAATGTTAAGACCTGGGAATACCTAGAGCATAATTAGGGGCAGGCATTTTATAAATAAAAGTGATGATGATCCACGTGTGCTTTGCTCATGGGATAATGAGACACACAGCAGTGGTTCCAGCTCTATTCGTTGCTGCAGAACAATGTTTACAGAGTCCCTTGGCCACACTGATTGGGAGCTTGGTCTCTCAAATGGATCCCTTGACTAAGATGTGGTACTGTTTTTTGTTGTTGTTTATTTTTTACTAAGAATAAATGTAACAAAAACACTTTATTATTTATTGCTTTAATTATCTACCCTGTTCTTGAGGTCATTGAAGATCTGTCCAAAATACTGCAGGTTGTTATTAATATGCAGCATCTTGCCACTCATCCGGTTCACGATTTCCAGGGCTCGGGTCCAAAAGGCCCCTCTATTTTCTTCCAGCAGGAAAGGTTTGTCTGGGTAGCTGATCTCATGACAGTCAAAGGAGAAAGACACGTACAAACCGGTGAGCAGCACGGCCTGCAGCTCCTCCTTGGTGGCCACCTCAGCTGAAACGATGTCACGACACAGCATGTAGAGGAAGACCACGGTGCCTGGAGTGAAGAAGCCTTGCTGTTGCCATCCTGTCAGTGTCAAGGAGCGGTCCACACTGCGAACACACTGCAAGGGCTCATGGGCAGAGAGGTCCTTCAGCAGACAGGAACGTCGGCACAGGAACTCACCCAGGCAGGTGAGCAGCTCGCTGGTGGAGGACTTCACAAGAAAACTACTAGGCTTGTCTGCACTGATCTTGCGTCAGAATGGTACATCTGGAGAACAAGGAGACCTTGGCCCGATGACGAAGAGGAAGGGTGATGGTTACCTCACCTCATCACCTCACCTCATGTGGGTCACCAATGAGACCTAACATGCTTATCTCATGTCACTGAAGTATGATGTAATAGTAAGCTAATAGTAAAACTGAAGTATGATGAGTAATCGTCAACTGTTGGGAAAGATTCAGTCTGCTGAAAAATACGCCCAATATGAGGTGGACTGAAAAGTATCAGCCATAGGCTTAGTGTAAAATTTTTTATATGACTAATTTTGTGCCAATACAAATAATATTTTTAAATTTTGTATTTATTTTTTAGGCTACCATTTTTATTTTGTAAGGACAAACATTGAAAAGAAGAACACAAACACTTTGACTTGATGAGAAAGAGCCACACATGATTTATCACAGCACAGAATGTCATGGAAATGTATAATTGTGTTTTGCACATTTTAAATGTAAAAGAGTTCAAATAGCCTTTAAGGGCAGTGTTTTTTTCCTGCAGTGTATGTTAAGGGCCAGTAAAGCATTTTCATATAAATATCAACTATATGCCCACGCTGAGGTGTCCTCTTTTTCACCATCTCTGATCCGGTCACCCTAAGTGAACACTTCAGGAACCAGGAGAACAGATTCACAACACACAAGTATCAGGAAAGAGTTCTAAAGTTTAATGATAATATGTGTAGTTGAATACAGAACAAAATAGATGGGTCTTAAGACAATTTGGTAAGAATAATAAACCATATGTGTGATTGGTGTTCTCCTTATCAGGAGAGGAGGTACAGTAGACTGGATGTAGGGGAATGGAAAAGTCCAGGGAGAGAGATTCTAAGTGAGGTGCAGACACACAGATAAGGGAATGAACAACATGTCAGTGTGTTCTGATTAAGGATTTGCTGGGTGTACGTATGTCTGAAAAACATCTGGCACAGGAACATCTGTCCAGCGCAGTGGAGTTGGGGTGAAGCAGGGGGACCATAACAGCTGGAACAGTTTGAGACTCAGTAGCAGCATGATGTCAGGAGTAGGTTTACCTCATCAAGAGGAGAGACAAGATCATTAGACATGCCTTAGTACAGAGAAGTATAAATTAATGGACTATAGTGTGCAAGGCTCCAGCAAATCTAGCTATGGCAGCACAGCTAAAAGGGTGGAGCTAGAAAATAGCACAGGCATGAAACAAGCAATTAGACAATAGCATTCACCCAATTTTAAATGATAGTTTTCTGTCTTTTTGTCAGACGACTATAGGCTATCTTGCTCTGAAAATGACAATATTTTCTTTATTTAAAATTAGGGGTGGCCATAGATTATTTTTTTAAATCTAGATTAATCTCACTGAAATCTTGAAACTAATCTTAATTAATCTAGATTAAAATGGCTCATTCGGAATATGCGTGCTACCCAAGTAATGATTAAAAGTCCGTTTTTGAGATAAGGGTTCTTTATACAGAGGATCTCCTGTTTTCAAAATGCATCAATGACTGCTTGAGAAAGCTGTTCTACTTTGATACTTGAAGAAAAAAACATGCTCAATAAAATGTAGGCTACTCGTGTTCAATGGTTTATTCAGTTAAACATGAAAATAGTACGGTATGCCTACATACTTTAAGAGGGCATATTCAGTCAAACATGAATTTGTAAGGTTAACTTAAATTTAATTTGAACTTAACAGGCAGCCAATGTAGGGAGGCCAACACTGGAGAAATATGCTCCCTTTTCTTAGTTCCAGTCAGGAGCCTAGCTGCTGCATTTTGAACAAGCTGAAGGCGTGACAGAGCTGATTGGTTGATACCCAAATACAGAGAATTACAGTAATCAAGCCATGATGTAATAAAAGCATGAACAACTGTTTCCATATCTTTAAAAGTTAAAATAGATTTGAGCTTAGAGATTTTCCTTAGCTGATAAAAACTGGTACTATCTGTTTATCAAATGTAAGTGTGGAATCAAAGAGAACGCTGAGATTCCTTACGTAGCTCTGAGTATTTATTAATAAAGGCTCCAGATGTTTAGCATTTGGTGTAACACTGTCTGGATAAAAAAATAATAATAATAGCCTCTGTTTGGCCATCATTCCATTTTTAAAAATTATTGGACAGCCAAATTCTTATGTCCTGCAGGCAATGTCGATGGGCCGCGTCTTGCAGAGTATCTGCACATTGTTGACCTACAAATTTAATGACTTAAGACCTCCAAGAATAAAAATTAAGACCATTACCATGGCAAAAACATGAATTTTCAAGCTGGGCCCCTCCAAAGCTTTCAGGTAGTCCATGTTAATGTGAGACCTGCTTTGCCTTGCAAATTATTAGCACAATGTCTGATAAACACAGCCTCAAATCATCAAATCATTTGTGCACGATTGCAGTATTTACTTTTGAATGGTCATTTTTGAGAACCTTGCCTCAAATATGGCAATATTTCTACAAATATGTCGAAGCAAAAGGTAGGAGAATCTTTAAGGTGACATCACCAAGTTGAGGGTATTCCTGCATCAGCCCTTGGTTTTCTAAGTAAATAAATTGATTTTAAGATGGATAACAAATATCAAGACATGGCACACATGCACTTGGCAAGAGAACTAGAGTGAATGGGGCTACTGTGTGTATGTGAATGTTTTTATAGAAGAACAGTCACGGGTTCAAAATACTACTGTTTTAATTGGTATTTGAATTGAATTTGAAATGAAACTGTGGCTGATTTAGCCGTGTTATACTAGTCCAACCATGCTTCTTTTTTACTGTGTGGTTAGACTGAGACTTGCGCTGTAGAAGTAGAATTGAAAATATTTTTTGTCTTTTTGGACATTAATAGCTTTTTCACTCCCCTTAGATGAAATTTAATGCCACTCTTCAAAAAAGAATGTAATTCAATACATTTAAAGACCTTGAAAATATTTTATTTAAGCCTTTTAAAGGACCCGCCGGGACCCTGGTCTTGGTAATGATGGGCACCGAATTCCAGGCATCTTCCTGAGGTTGGGTGATGCGGCCTCCAGACGGGTGGGCCCCGTCGCGACCAACACGCCCGACTGGAGTCCTTCTTAGACAGGAGCTGCTCAGGTACCTTGATCTGCTCCCTCTGCTCCTCCAAGTTTGCCTCTTTGTGGATCTCGACGATGGTCTTGGGGCCCTGGTCACCCCTCCGGGGCACCCAGTTATTCTACCGTAGTTGGAAAGAGAGGAGCGCTTTCAAAATGCATTCAACACGGCAGCCACCTTGTCAGGATGGGCAATTAAGAAAAGCAAACCTGCAAAAGGAAAGCAGTCCAACCACCTCTGCATGACTAGCAATGAAACCTCCACACTCAAATACTGAAGCTGGTCAACGGCTGTTCTATAAACTATACTTGTACAGTAAGCATTCGAGTATAAATTAATGAAAGCAAGGAAACATTTGTAGAGACACTGAAGAAGTCCAACGGATGGGTGTGTAACACTTACCTGTCTGAGGTCCAGGACATCTTGCAGTTTGCAGCGGATCCTCAATGAGGTCTTCCTCGCGTTTATTATTTTGCTTATGTAGCTGCAATAGTGGTCCATTTTGGGCTGATTAATAATAATAATAATAATAATAATCTTTATTTATATAGCACCTTTCTGTAACGTGGCTCGCGCCACGGAGCGAGAGGACGGACACAAGTGCTGAGAAGAGCGAGATTTATTCAGGGGAATACCGTAATCATCATCCGAAAGCCAGGCAGGGTCGATAGCAGGAGGGCAGTCCGTGAAACAAGCAAAGACAGGCATTACAAAGACAGGGAGCACGGGTAACGGGGGAAACACGAATACGGTCAGGTACAGAAACAGCGAAGAAACAGACACGATCACAAATCAAATTCAAAATACCGGACGAAGGACAAGGGAGACTCAGGGGCTTATATACACTGACATAAACTAGGGACAGGTGATGACAATGACACAGGGGCGTGGTAACAAACGAGGGATTCATAAAACTAACGAGCAGGGCGGGACAAACGGGCAAGAACACAGACACGAGGGAACCCAGAGTGACAGCTAGGAGAGGGGGCGTAGCCGCACGTGACAGAACCCCCCCTCAAAGCGTGCCACTCCGGGGCACGCAAGGGCAGACAGGACAGGGAACCAGACTAGGACAAGACAGGGAACCACGGAACACGGCGAGGGACAGGGACAGCAGACACGGGACGGACCGGAGGAACAGACCAGGGGAAAGCAGGGCACGGAGACCGGGGCACGGCAGGGACAGGGGGACCAGAGACGGGCCAGGAGCTGGGCTGGGGCATGGCGGTACACGGGGCACATGGAGACCGGACAGGGCAAGGAGCAGGGCTGGACAGTACAGGACCGGGGACAGACACGGAAGTGGGGCCAGGGGACAAGGCGGAGGCAAACACAGAGGCAAAGACACCATGAACAACGGAGACAGGCACTGGCACAAGGTGGGTGACAACTTGGGGAACAGACATGGGGACAGGGACAGGGATGACACCACAGGAAACAGACACAGGAACAGGAACATGGACACGAACAGACACAACCACGGGGACAGGGACCAAAACAAAACCAGGGATGGGACCAGGGAGCAAGGGGAACACGGGCAATGGAACATAGGAGGCACATGGCGGAGCAGGGGGAACACCAAGTCCATGCCCAACAGGGGGCAGCACAGTCCCAAGGGCAACAGGCTGGGTCCGCTGGCGGGCAGCGGGGACAGACGGGGTCCGCTGGCGGGCAGCGGGGACAGGCGGGGTCCGCTGGCGGGCAGCGGGGACAGGAGCCGGCAGGCGGGCAGCGGGAACAGGAGCCGGCAGGCGGGCAGCGGGAACAGGAGCCGGCAGGCGGGCAGCGGGAACAGGAGCCGGCAGGCGGGCAGCGGGAACAGGAGCCGGCAGGCGGGCAGCGGGAACAGGAGCCGGCAGGCGGGCAGCGGGAACAGGCAGGGTCCACTGGCGGGCAGCGGGAACAGGCAGGGTCCGCTGGCGGGCAGCGGGAACAGGAGCCGGCAGACAGGCAGCGGGAACTGGAGCCGGCAGACAGGCAGCGGGGACAGGCAGGGTCCGCTGGCGGGCAGCGGGGACAGGAACCGGCGTGGACGACCCCTCCAGGGTCGCGGGGACAGGAACCGGCGTGGATGAGACACCCTCGGGGGGCGGAACCACCGGGCTGACGTCCTCAGGGGGCGGAACCACCGGGCTGACGTCCTCAGGGGGCGGAACCACCGGGCTGACGTCCTCAGGGGGCGGAACCACCGGGCTGACGTCCTCAGGGGGCGGAACCACCGGGCTGACGTCCTCAGGGGGCGGAACCACCGGGCTGACGTCCTCAGGGGGCGGAACCGCCAAGCCGACGTCCTCGGGGGGCGGAGCCACTATACTGACGTCATCGGGGGGCGTGTCCGCCAAGCCGACGTCCTCGGGGGGCGGAGCCACTATACTGACGTCATCGGGGGGCGTGACCGCCATACTGACGTCATCGGGGGGCGTGACCGCCATACTGACGTCATCGGGGGGCGTGACCGCCATACTGACGTCATCGGGGGGCGTGACCGCCATACTGACGTCATCGGGGGGCGTGACCGCCATACTGACGTCATCGGGGGGCGGGACCGCCATACTGACGTGGCTCGTACTCCCCCCCAAAAAATACTTGGGGTTGTCATGTGGAGTAGCCGGCAGGGTCAGAGGCGGTGGGTCCTCCTCCTCAGGGTCCTGGGTGAGCCTGGCAGAACACACAGACACACAAGCTCCTCGGTTGCTCTCTCTGCTGCGGCTCCGCCTCCCTTGAGGCGCCGGGAGCTCACGGTGGTCAGAGAGAGTCAACCGAGGGTTAAGCGAAAACTTGTCTGTGCGCTCAGACCGTCTGCCCGCTGCTCGCACGACAGGAGGTTTCTCCCTGTCGTGTTCGCAAGACCGGGCAGACACACAGCGCTCAGATGGAGTCTCGTCGCGAAAGCCAGTAGAAAGAGACTGCGCTTTCTTTGGTCGGCGACGAGACTTCCTTGTACCCGCAGCGCCAGGGGTATTCCTGTCTCTAGTTTGTTCGCACTGAAATACCGGAGAGTCGAACCGGATTAAACCAGCCGACATCCATTCACAGTGTTTGAACTCACCAGAGTCTCGCTCTCTCGCTGTGTCCTTGATAGGTCCGGTATTATGTAACGTGGCTCGCGCCACGGAGCGAGAGGACGGACACAAGTGCTGAGAAGAGCGAGATTTATTCAGGGGAATACCGTAATCATCATCCGAAAGCCAGGCAGGGTCGATAGCAGGAGGGCAGTCCGTGAAACAAGCAAAGACAGGCATTACAAAGACAGGGAGCACGGGTAACGGGGGAAACACGAATACGGTCAGGTACAGAAACAGCGAAGAAACAGACACGATCACAAATCAAATTCAAAATACCGGACGAAGGACAAGGGAGACTCAGGGGCTTATATACACTGACATAAACTAGGGACAGGTGATGACAATGACACAGGGGCGTGGTAACAAACGAGGGATTCATAAAACTAACGAGCAGGGCGGGACAAACGGGCAAGAACACAGACACGAGGGAACCCAGAGTGACAGCTAGGAGAGGGGGCGTAGCCGCACGTGACACTTTCATACATACATGCAACTCAAAGTGCTTTACAGTATAAATAAAAGAAACATAAAAAGAAGACAAAAAGAAAATGTTAAAGAAATTAAAGTAAAATAACATAAAATGTAAAAAAGTAAAGTAAACAATATAATAAAAAAGTAAAGTAAATAAAACTAATTAAGATAAGTAAATATAAGAAGATAAAAATAAAATATTAAAATTAAAGGTAAAAAGAAATAATTAAATAAAGTGACAAATTATAAAATAATAGACTAGAATTTCTTAACTAAAAGCAGATCTAAACAGGAAAGTTTTGAGACTGTTCTTGAAACTATTCAGGGATGAAATGCATCTGAGCTCTTCAGGAAGAGAATTCCAGAGCTTTGGGCTAAAAAGTGGCTAAAAGCACCCTCGCCAATCTTTAATCGGCATCTAGGAATCACCAGTAGATTACTGTTTGAAGACCTCAGAGACCTGACTGGAACATATCTAACCATCATTTCACTGAGGTAAAGAGGGGCAAGACCATGAAGACATTTAAAAACCATGACTAGAACCTTAAAATCTATCCTAAAGCTGACAGGTAACCAGTGCAGTGAGTGGAGTGCAGGTGTAATATGATCTCTCTTTCTCCTGCGGGTCAGAACCCTTGCAGCCGCATTCTGAACTCGCTGTAGGTGCGAAATAGAGCTCTTTGGAAGAGCAGATAGAACAGCGTTACAATAATCTAGCCTTGATGTGATAAACGCATGGACAAGTTTTTCACTGTCAGCAGGAGTGAGCATATCCCGGACCTTAGCAATGTTTCGAAGGTGAAAATAAGCTGTCTTGCATGTAGTCATGATGTGTGATTTGAAGCTGAGCTCATTATCAAAGGTGACGCCCAGGTTCTTAACACATTGTCTGGCATTCAGATTCATTTTATTTAAATAGGTCTGGACATCATTCCTTTGTGAATCACTGCCAAGAACAAGAACCTCTGTCTTCTGTTTATTTAATTGCAGAAAATTGTCAGACATCCATGTCTGTATATTATCTATGCAGTCAAACAGTGAGCAAATTGATTTTAGGGCCTTAGGTTCTAGAGAAATGTAAAGTTGAGTGTCATCTGCATATTGATGATAACTAATACCATGTTTATTAATGATATGTGGTAGCAGAAGCATATATAGGTTGAATAGTAACGGCCCAAGAATTGATCCTTGGGGGACGCCACAAGTTATTTTTTGACGTGTGGAGGAAGAGGTACCTAATGCTACATAGTAATCACGCCCAGTTAGGTATGATCTAAACCAGTCTAAGACTAAGCCACTAAGGCCTACCCAACTCTGTAGTCGATCAAGAAGAATTTCATGATCAACTGTGTCAAAAGCGGCGCTTAAATCCAGCAGAAAAAGGACTGAGAGTTTGCCTGCATCCTTATTCAATCTCAAGTCATTTACTACCTTAACTAGGGCTGTTTCAGTGCTGTGGAGAGCTCTGAAACCAGATTGAAAAGTGTCATTTATTTGATTTACTTTTACATAATCATTCAACTGGATTGACACAACTTTTTCAATGATTTTGCTAAGAAAGGAAAGGTTAGATATAGGTCGATAATTATTGAGAATTGTGGGATCAAGATTTCTGTTCTTTAATAGTGGTTTAACCATTGCTGTTTTAAAAAAGTTAGGGAATTCACCCAATTGCAGAGACTGATTAACAATCGTTAGAACTTCATTTGCTAATGAGCTCAGAACCTGCTTGAAAAAGCATGTAGGTAAAGGGTCCAGTTCACAAGTAGAGGATTTTAGTGATGAAATCACATCAAGTAGTGTTACCATGTCAACTTCTTGGAAATAAGACATATTAAAGTTAGGCTGAGTAACTGATATAAGGTTTGATAGTCTATTAGTGCTTGTTGCTATGTTCTGCCTTATACTAGTGATCTTGTCCCTAAAAAATATTGCAAACTCATCACATTTTTCAACTGAAACAGTCTCAGGGAAGACACAGGAGGTGGGGTTTACTAGCTGATCAATACTTCTGAACAGGACAGCCGAGTTATTATTTGATGAATTGATTAAGGTAGAGAAATAGTTTTCCCTTGTTGATTTCACTTCACTGTTGTAATTGTGCAATGTTGTTTTATAAATATCAAAATGTACTTGCAATTTTGACCTTCGCCAACGTCTCTCAGCCTGCCTACATTCTTGCCTAAATTTTACAATAGAAGGAGTGTTTCTCCAGGGCATCCTAATTTTACCAGAGATAATTTTAGTTACCTTTGGTGCCACAGCATCAATACAGTTCTTAACTCTCTGTGTGAATGTTTCAACTAGCTCATTCCCATTTTCTGAGAGGGGAGGGAGGGACTGTATCATGTCTGTGAAGGCCACGGCACTGCCAGCACTGAGATAACGCTTGGTTATTGTACGCTTTTCACTGAGTGTTCTAGTAGATAATGACATATTGAAAAATACGCCAAAATGGTCAGAAATTGCAACATCAATAATTTCAGTATTATTAACCTCTATGCTTTTAGAAATGATCAAATCTAAAATGTGGCCATGCTTATGAGTTGGGCCTGATACATGCTGTATGAGATCAAAAGAGTTAAGCATCCTCATGAACTCTGAAGTGATTGGATTTGTGGATATATCCATGTGAATATTAAAATCCCCAGCAATTAAAACATAATCAAAATCAATTAAAATCCTTGAAAGCATTTCTTCAAAATCTTCAAGAAAGTCTGCATGTAGTCTGGGAGGATGATAGATAACAATCAAAAGAACTGAATAAGTACTGTTGAGTTGTACTGCCAGATATTCAAACATAGGATGTTCCCCTAATGAGATCTGCTTACAGCGGAATGCTTTATGGTAAAAACATGCAACACCACCACCTCTCTTATTTACTCTAGAGACATTAAAATAGTTAAAGTCAGGAGGCGAAGCTTCATTTAGCACTATTGCTCCATTGCTATCAAGCCAAGTCTCTGTTAGAAAAAGAAAGTCCAGACAATAATCTTCAATTAATTTAGCTATTATAAAAGTCTTGTTTGTGAGTGAGCGGACGTTTAGTAAGGAGACTTTGAAGACTTGATGTGTTTGATCGGCATCACTTACATCACTTGTGCATTTCACTGGGATCAAATTTTGTTTGTTACAATGTTTTGTGCCCTTGTGTTTTCTTCTGATTACATTTTTATTTCGATTCTGAGAGCCATGCCACCGGCTATTTAAAATAACTGGAATGTAGCACTTACTAGGAGCATGGGTTCCAGTGTGTCAGACCTGAGTCACTGAGTGTGCAGGAGAAGTAAGTGAGTTCCTACAAACATTATTCCTACATTAGTCAAAAACAAGACTCTCGTTAGCATGCTTGTGGCTACCGCCTGGTAAAAACTACCGCCAAGAGTTACCAGCCAGGTAGGAGGAACATAAGCGCATGATACCTTGGCCTTCTCGATGTCCTTGCCAATGGTGGAGAGTAGGATGCAGAGACACTCTAGTCTTTCCTCGCTGTGGCTCTTCTGGAGCAGCTTGACTATACAGTCATGCAATATAAGCTCCGACAGCATCTCCACCTTAAACAGCTCCCCGATAAACTTGATGTTACCGAGGGAACGGTGGCGGGCCTCGTCCTTCATGGCGTCCAGCTCCTCGATCAGGCGCTGACGCTCCTCATCCTGGCGGGAAATATCGGGGGTTGGCGTTAACACGAGACGAGGCCCGGATATACGGCACATTTAACACAACTAAAACGACTGGACTGCACTCTAACAATACACATCCAATGATGTGCACTTGGAGGGAAGGTGCACTATCAAGATGGTGAGACTGTCGCACCTCTGATGCGGCTTCCAGCTCCTTCTGCTTGCGCTCGTTGCTGTCCTTGTCCTTCGCAAACTCCTTCTGGCAGCAATTGAGCAGCAGCCTTCCAAAATTCACTGTGCCTCCTGACTTATCAGAGGTGGGCACTTTCAGCTGGGTACCATGAAGAGCAAGCAACAAGCACAAGTGAATAAGAGGTTTTTTCATGACTAGCAACATTAACACAGATGAATGTAGCCAGGGTGCAAATTTTGCTTTCTGACCTGTGTGCAAATTTAGGATAAGCTTGAAATATCACTGCTCAACACATACTACTTTAACTGCCATCACAGATAAGACAAAGTTGCCTTTTGTTAATTTATGTACATTGGCATCAGTCAGACAGTCAGTCAGTCAGTCAGACGGACAGACAGACAGACAGACAGACAGACAGATAGATAGATAGATAGATAGATAGATAGATAGATAGATCTCTTCAGACACTCTGCTAAATTATGCCCTTTCATTATTCTGTGTCCTTGGCCAGTAATTGCACAGCATGGACAGAGGACACAGATCAAAGCAGTTCATTCCTCCCTTTCTGACCAATCAGAAGTCTTGGGAGGGCAGTTGCTGTTTCTGAACACTTGGTGATCTCATGACAGTCAAAGGAGAAAGACACGTACAAACCGGTGAGCAGCACGGCCTGATCTTGCGTCAGAATGGTACATCTGGAGAACAAGGAGACCTTGGCCCGATGACGAAGAGGAAGGGTGATGGTTACCTCACCCCATCACCTCACCTCATGTGGGTCACCAATGAGACCTAACATGCTTAATTCATGTCACTGAAGTATGATGTAATAGTAACCTAATAGTAAAACTGAAGTATGATGAGTAATCGTCAACTGTTGGGAAAGATTCAGTCTGCTGAAAAATACGCCAATATGAGGTGGACTGAAAAGTATCAGCCATAGGCTTAGTGTACAATTTTTTAAATGACAAATACAAAGAATATTTTTAAAATTTTGTATTTATTTTTTAGGCTACCATTTTTATTTAGTAAGTAAAGACATTGAAAAGAAGAACACAAACACTTTGACTTGGTGAGAAAGAGCCACACATGATTTATCACAGCACAGAATGTCATGGAAATGTATAATTGTGTTTTGCACATTTTAAATGTAAAAGAGTTCAAATAGCCTTTATGGGCAGTGTTTTTTTTCTGCAGTGTTTGTTAAGGGCCAGTAAAGCATTTTCATATAAATATCAACTATATGCCCACGCTGAGGTGTCCTCTTTTTCACCATCTCTGATCCGGTCACCCTAAGTGAACACTTCAGGAACCAGGAGAACAGATTCACAACACACAAGTATCAGGAAAGACTTCTAAAGTTTAATGATAATATGTGTAGTTGAATACAGAACAAAATAGATGGGTCTTAAGACAATTTGGTAAGAATAATAAACCATATGTGTGATTGGTGTTCTCCTTATCAGGAGAGGAGGTACAGTAGACTGGATGTAGGGGAATGGAAAAGTCCAGGGAGAGAGATTCTAAGTGAGGTGCAGACACACAGATAAGGGAATGAACAACATGTCAGTGTGTTCTGATTAAGGATTTGCTGGGTGTACGTATGTCTGAAAAACATCTGGCACAGGAACATCTGTCCAGCGCAGTGGAGTTGGGGTGAAGCAGGGGGACCATAACAGCTGGAACAGGTTGAGACTCAGTAGCAGCATGATGTCAGGAGTAGGTTTACCTCATCAAGAGGAGAGACAAGATCATTAGACATGCCTTAGTACAGAGAAGTATAAATTAATGGACTATAGTGTGCAAGGCTCCAGCAAATCTAGCTATGGCAGCACAGCTAAAAGGGTGGAGCTAGAAAATAGCACAGGCATGAGACAAGCAATTAGACAATAGCATTCACCCAATTTTAAATGATAGTTTTCTGTCTTTTTGTCAGACGACTATAGGCTATCTTGCTCTGAAAATGACAATATTTTCTTTATTTAAAATTAGGGGTGGCCATAGATTATTTTTTTAAATCTAGATTAATCTCACTGAAATCTTGAAAATAATCTTAATTAATCTAGATTAAAATGGCTCATTCGGAATATGCGTGCTACCCAAGTAATGATTAAAAGTCCGTTTTTGAGATAAGGGTTCTTTATACAGAGGATCTCCTGTTTTCAAAATGCATCAATAACTGCTTGAGAAAGCTGTTCTACTTTGATACTTGAAGAAAAAAAACATGCTCAATAAAATGTAGGCTACTCGTGTTCAATGGTTTATTCAGTTAAACATGAAAATAGTACGGTATGCCTACATACTTTAAGAGGGCATATTCAGTCAAACATAAATTTGTAAGGTTAACTTAAATTTAATTTGAACTTAACAGGCAGCCAATGTAGGGAGGCCAACACTGGAGAAATATGCTCCCTTTTCTTAGTTCCAGTCAGGAGCCTAGTTGCTGCATTTTGAACAAGCTGAAGGCGTGACAGAGCTGATTGGTTGATACCCAAATACAGAGAATTACAGTAATCAAGCCATGATGTAATAAAAGCATGAACAACTGTTTCCATATCTTTAAAAGTTAAAATAGATTTGAGCTTAGAGATTTTCCTTAGCTGATAAAAACTGGAACTATCTGTTTATCAAATGTAAGTGTGGAATCAAAGAGAACGCTGAGATTCCTTACGTAGCTATGAGTATTTATTAATAAAGGCTCCAGATGTTTAGCATTTGGTGTAACACTGTCTGGATAAAAAAATAATAATAATAGCCTCTGTTTGGCCATCATTCCATTTTTAAAAATTATTGGACAGCCAAATTCTTATGTCCTGCAGGCAATGTCGATGGGCCGCGTCTTGCAGAGTATCTGCACATTGTTGACCTACAAATTTAATGACTTAAGACCTCCAAGAATAAAAATTAAGACCATTACCATGGCAAAAACATGAATTTTCAAGCTGGGCCCCTCCAAAGCTTTCAGGTAGTCCATGTTAATGTGAGACCTGCTTTGCCTTGCAAATTATTAGCACAATGTCTGATAAACACAGACTCAAATCATCAAATCATTTGTGCACGATTGCAGTATTTACTTTTGAATGGTCATTTTTGAGAACCTTGCCTCAAATATGGCAATATTTCTACAAATATGTCGAAGCAAAAGGTAGGAGAATCTTTAAGGTGACATCACCAAGTTGAGGGTATTCCTGCATCAGCCCTTGGTTTTCTAAGTAAATAAATTGATTTTAAGATGGATAACAAATATCAAGACATGGCACACATGCACTTGGCAAGAGAACTAGAGTGAATGGGGCTACTGTGTGTATGTGAATGTTTTTATAGAAGAACAGTCACGGGTTCAAAATACTACTGTTTTAATTGGTATTTGAATTGAATTTGAAATGAAACTGTGGCTGATTTAGCCGTGTTATACTAGTCCAACCATGCTTCTTTTTTACTGTGTGGTTAGACTGAGACTTGCGCTGTAGAAGTAGAATTGAAAATATTTTTTGTCTTTTTGGACATTAATAGCTTTTTCACTCCCCTTAGATGAAATTTAATGCCACTCTTCAAAAAAGAATGTAATTCAATACATTTAAAGACCTTGAAAATCTTTTATTTAAGCCTTTTAAAGGACCCGCCGGGACCCTGGTCTTGGTAATGATGGGCACCGAATTCCAGGCATCTTCCTGAGGTTGGGTGATGCGGCCTCCAGACGGGTGGGCCCCGTCGCGACCAACACGCCCGACTGGAGTCCTTCTTAGACAGGAGCTGCTCAGGTACCTTGATCTGCTCCCTCTGCTCCTCCAAGTTTGCCTCTTTGTGGATCTCGACGATGGTCTTGGGGCCCTGGTCACCCCTCCGGGGCACCCAGTTATTCTACCGTAGTTGGAAAGAGAGGAGCGCTTTCAAAATGCATTCAACACGGCAGCCACCTTGTCAGGATGGGCAATTAAGAAAAGCAAACCTGCAAAAGGAAAGCAGTCCAACCACCTCTGCATGACTAGCAATGAAACCTCCACACTCAAATACTGAAGCTGGTCAACGGCTGTTCTATAAACTATACTTGTACAGTAAGCATTCGAGTATAAATTAATGAAAGCAAGGAAACATTTGTAGAGACACTGAAGAAGTCCAACGGATGGGTGTGTAACACTTACCTGTCTGAGGTCCAGGACATCTTGCAGTTTGCAGCGGATCCTCAATGAGGTCTTCCTCGCGTTTATTATTTTGCTTATGTAGCTGCAATAGTGGTCCATTTTGGGCTGATTAGTCAAAAACAAGACTCTCGTTAGCATGCTTGTGGCTACCGCCTGGTAAAAACTACCGCCAAGAGTTAACAGCCAGGTAGGAGGAACATAAGCGCATGATACCTTGGCCTTCTCGATGTCCTTGCCAATGGTGGAGAGTAGGATGCAGAGACACTCTAGTCTTTCCTCGCTGTGGCTCTTCTGGAGCAGCTTGACTATACAGTCATGCAATATAAGCTCCGACAGCATCTCCACCTTAAACAGCTCCCCGATAAACTTGATGTTACCGAGGGAACGGTGGCGGGCCTCGTCCTTTATGGCGTCCAGCTCCTCAATCAGGCGCTGACGCTCCTCATCCTGGCGGGAAATATCGGGGGGTTGGCGTTAACACGAGACGAGGCCCGGATATACGGCACATTTAACACAACTAAAACGACTGGACTTCACGCTAACAATACACATCCAATGTTGTGCACTTGGAGGGAAGGTGCACTATCAAGATGGTGAGACTGTCGCACCTCTGATGCGGCTTCCAGCTCCTTCTGCTTGCGCTCGTTGCTGTTCTTGTCCTTCGCAAACTCCTTCTGGCAGCAATTGAGCAGCAGCCTTCCAAAATTCACTGTGCCTCCTGACTTATCAGAGGTGGGCACTTTCAGCTGGGTACCATGAAGAGCAAGCAACAAGCACAAGTGAATAAGAGGTTTTTTCATGACTAGCAACATTAACACAGATGAATGTAGCCAGGGTGCAAATTTTGCTTTCTGACCTGTGTGCAAATTTAGGATAAGCTTGAAATATCACTGCTCAACACATACTACTTTAACTGCCATCACAGATAAGACAAAGTTGCCTTTTGTTAATTTATGTACATTGGCATCAGTCAGACAGTCAGTCAGTCAGTCAGACGGACAGACAGACAGACAGACAGACAGACAGATAGATAGATAGATAGATAGATAGATAGATAGATAGATAGATAGATAGATAGATAGATAGATAGATAGATAGATAGATAGATAGATAGATAGATCACTTCAGACACTCTCCTAAATTATGCCCTTTCATTATTCTGTGTCCTTGGCCAGTAATTGCACAGCATGGACAGAGGACACAGATCAAAGCAGTTCATTCCTCCCTTTCTGACCAATCAGAAGTCTTGGGAGGGCAGTTGCTGTTTCTGAACACTTGGTGATCTCATGACAGTCAAAGGAGAAAGACACGTACAAACCGGTGAGCAGCACGGCCTGATCTTGCGTCAGAATGGTACATCTGGAGAACAAGGAGACCTTGGCCCGATGACGAAGAGGAAGGGTGATGGTTACCTCACCCCATCACCTCACCTCATGTGGGTCACCAATGAGACCTAACATGCTTAATTCATGTCACTGAAGTATGATGTAATAGTAACCTAATAGTAAAACTGAAGTATGATGAGTAATCGTCAACTGTTGGGAAAGATTCAGTCTGCTGAAAAATACGCCCAATATGAGGTGGACTGAAAAGTATCAGCCATAGGCTTAGTGTACAATTTTTTAAATGACAAATACAAAGAATATTTTTAAAATTTTGTATTTATTTTTTAGGCTACCATTTTTATTTAGTAAGTAAAGACATTGAAAAGAAGAACACAAACACTTTGACTTGGTGAGAAAGAGCCACACATGATTTATCACAGCACAGAATGTCATGGAAATGTATAATTGTGTTTTGCACATTTTAAATGTAAAAGAGTTCAAATAGCCTTTATGGGCAGTGTTTTTTTTCTGCAGTGTTTGTTAAGGGCCAGTAAAGCATTTTCATATAAATATCAACTATATGCCCACGCTGAGGTGTCCTCTTTTTCACCATCTCTGATCCGGTCACCCTAAGTGAACACTTCAGGAACCAGGAGAACAGATTCACAACACACAAGTATCAGGAAAGACTTCTAAAGTTTAATGATAATATGTGTAGTTGAATACAGAACAAAATAGATGGGTCTTAAGACAATTTGGTAAGAATAATAAACCATATGTGTGATTGGTGTTCTCCTTATCAGGAGAGGAGGTACAGTAGACTGGATGTAGGGGAATGGAAAAGTCCAGGGAGAGAGATTCTAAGTGAGGTGCAGACACACAGATAAGGGAATGAACAACATGTCAGTGTGTTCTGATTAAGGATTTGCTGGGTGTACGTATGTCTGAAAAACATCTGGCACAGGAACATCTGTCCAGCGCAGTGGAGTTGGGGTGAAGCAGGGGGACCATAACAGCTGGAACAGGTTGAGACTCAGTAGCAGCATGATGTCAGGAGTAGGTTTACCTCATCAAGAGGAGAGACAAGATCATTAGGCATGCCTTAGTACAGAGAAGTATAAATTAATGGACTATAGTGTGCAAGGCTCCAGCAAATCTAGCTATGGCAGCACAGCTAAAAGGGTGGAGCTAGAAAATAGCACAGGCATGAGACAAGCAATTAGACAATAGCATTCACCCAATTTTAAATGATAGTTTTCTGTCTTTTTGTCAGACGACTATAGGCTATCTTGCTCTGAAAATGACAATATTTTCTTTATTTAAAATTAGGGGTGGCCATAGATTATTTTTTTTAAATCTAGATTAATCTCACTGAAATCTTGAAACTAATCTTAATTAATCTAGATTAAAATGGCTCATTCGGAATATGCGTGCTACCCAAGTAATGATTAAAAGTCCGTTTTTGAGATAAGGGTTCTTTATACAGAGGATCTCCTGTTTTCAAAATGCATCAATAACTGATTGAGAAAGCTGTTCTACTTTGATACTTGAAGAAAAAAAACATGCTCAATAAAATGTAGGCTACTCGTGTTCAATGGTTTATTCAGTTAAACATGAAAATAGTACGGTATGCCTACATACTTTAAGAGGGCATATTCAGTCAAACATGAATTTGTAAGGTTAACTTAAATTTAATTTGAACTTAACAGGCAGCCAATGTAGGGAGGCCAACACTGGAGAAATATGCTCCCTTTTCTTAGTTCCAGTCAGGAGCCTAGCTGCTGCATTTTGAACAAGCTGAAGGCGTGACAGAGCTGATTGGTTGATACCCAAATACAGAGAATTACAGTAATCAAGCCATGATGTAATAAAAGCATGAACAACTGTTTCCATATCTTTAAAAGTTAAAATAGATTTGAGCTTAGAGATTTTCCTTAGCTGATAAAAACTGGAACTATCTGTTTATCAAATGTAAGTGTGGAATCAAAGAGAACGCTGAGATTCCTTACGTAGCTCTGAGTATTTATTAATAAAGGCTCCAGATGTTTAGCATTTGGTGTAACACTGTCTGGATAAAAAAATAATAATAATAGCCTCTGTTTGGCCATCATTCCATTTTTAAAAATTATTGGACAGCCAAATTCTTATGTCCTGCAGGCAATGTCGATGGGCCGCGTCTTGCAGAGTATCTGCACATTGTTGACCTACAAATTTAATGACTTAAGACCTCCAAGAATAAAAATTAAGACCATTACCATGGCAAAAACATGAATTCTCAAGCTGGGCCCCTCCAAAGCTTTCAGGTAGTCCATGTTAATGTGAGACCTGCTTTGCCTTGCAAATTATTAGCACAATGTCTGATAAACACAGCCTCAAATCATCAAATCATTTGTGCACGATTGCAGTATTTACTTTTGAATGGTCATTTTTGAGAACCTTGCCTCAAATATGGCAATATTTCTACAAATATGTCGAAGCAAAAGGTAGGAGAATCTTTAAGGTGACATCACCAAGTTGAGGGTATTCCTGCATCAGCCCTTGGTTTTCTAAGTAAATAAATTGATTTTAAGATGGATAACAAATATCAAGACATGGCACACATGCACTTGGCAAGAGAACTAGAGTGAATGGGGCTACTGTGTGTATGTGAATGTTTTTATAGAAGAACAGTCACGGGTTCAAAATACTACTGTTTTAATTGGTATTTGAATTGAATTTGAAATGAAACTGTGGCTGATTTAGCCGTGTTATACTAGTCCAACCATGCTTCTTTTTTACTGTGTGGTTAGACTGAGACTTGCGCTGTAGAAGTAGAATTGAAAATATTTTTTGTCTTTTTGGACATTAATAGCTTTTTCACTCCCCTTAGATGAAATTTAATGCCACTCTTCAAAAAAGAATGTAATTCAATACATTTAAAGACCTTGAAAATCTTTTATTTAAGCCTTTTAAAGGACCCGCCGGGACCCTGGTCTTGGTAATGATGGGCACCGAATTCCAGGCATCTTCCTGAGGTTGGGTGATGCGGCCTCCAGACGGGTGGGCCCCGTCGCGACCAACACGCCCGACTGGAGTCCTTCTTAGACAGGAGCTGCTCAGGTACCTTGATCTGCTCCCTCTGCTCCTCCAAGTTTGCCTCTTTGTGGATCTCGACGATGGTCTTGGGGCCCTGGTCACCCCTCCGGGGCACCCAGTTATTCTACCGTAGTTGGAAAGAGAGGAGCGCTTTCAAAATGCATTCAACACGGCAGCCACCTTGTCAGGATGGGCAATTAAGAAAAGCAAACCTGCAAAAGGAAAGCAGTCCAACCACCTCTGCATGACTAGCAATGAAACCTCCACACTCAAATACTGAAGCTGGTCAACGGCTGTTCTATAAACTATACTTGTACAGTAAGCATTCGAGTATAAATTAATGAAAGCAAGGAAACATTTGTAGAGACACTGAAGAAGTCCAACGGATGGGTGTGTAACACTTACCTGTCTGAGGTCCAGGACATCTTGCAGTTTGCAGCGGATCCTCAATGAGGTCTTCCTCGCGTTTATTATTTTGCTTATGTAGCTGCAATAGTGGTCCATTTTGGGCTGATTAGTCAAAAACAAGACTCTCGTTAGCATGCTTGTGGCTACCGCCTGGTAAAAACTACCGCCAAGAGTTAACAGCCAGGTAGGAGGAACATAAGCGCATGATACCTTGGCCTTCTCGATGTCCTTGCCAATGGTGGAGAGTAGGATGCAGAGACACTCTAGTCTTTCCTCGCTGTGGCTCTTCTGGAGCAGCTTGACTATACAGTCATGCAATATAAGCTCCGACAGCATCTCCACCTTAAACAGCTCCCCGATAAACTTGATGTTACCGAGGGAACGGTGGCGGGCCTCGTCCTTTATGGCGTCCAGCTCCTCAATCAGGCGCTGACGCTCCTCATCCTGGCGGGAAATATCGGGGGGTTGGCGTTAACACGAGACGAGGCCCGGATATACGGCACATTTAACACAACTAAAACGACTGGACTTCACGCTAACAATACACATCCAATGTTGTGCACTTGGAGGGAAGGTGCACTATCAAGATGGTGAGACTGTCGCACCTCTGATGCGGCTTCCAGCTCCTTCTGCTTGCGCTCGTTGCTGTTCTTGTCCTTCGCAAACTCCTTCTGGCAGCAATTGAGCAGCAGCCTTCCAAAATTCACTGTGCCTCCTGACTTATCAGAGGTGGGCACTTTCAGCTGGGTACCATGAAGAGCAAGCAACAAGCACAAGTGAATAAGAGGTTTTTTCATGACTAGCAACATTAACACAGATGAATGTAGCCAGGGTGCAAATTTTGCTTTCTGACCTGTGTGCAAATTTAGGATAAGCTTGAAATATCACTGCTCAACACATACTACTTTAACTGCCATCACAGATAAGACAAAGTTGCCTTTTGTTAATTTATGTACATTGGCATCAGTCAGACAGTCAGTCAGTCAGTCAGACGGACAGACAGACAGACAGACAGACAGACAGACAGATAGATAGATAGATAGATAGATAGATAGATAGATAGATAGATAGATAGATAGATAGATAGATAGATAGATAGATCACTTCAGACACTCTCCTAAATTATGCCCTTTCATTATTCTGTGTCCTTGGCCAGTAATTGCACAGCATGGACAGAGGACACAGATCAAAGCAGTTCATTCCTCCCTTTCTGACCAATCAGAAGTCTTGGGAGGGCAGTTGCTGTTTCTGAACACTTGGTGATCTCATGACAGTCAAAGGAGAAAGACACGTACAAACCGGTGAGCAGCACGGCCTGATCTTGCGTCAGAATGGTACATCTGGAGAACAAGGAGACCTTGGCCCGATGACGAAGAGGAAGGGTGATGGTTACCTCACCCCATCACCTCACCTCATGTGGGTCACCAATGAGACCTAACATGCTTAATTCATGTCACTGAAGTATGATGTAATAGTAACCTAATAGTAAAACTGAAGTATGATGAGTAATCGTCAACTGTTGGGAAAGATTCAGTCTGCTGAAAAATACGCCCAATATGAGGTGGACTGAAAAGTATCAGCCATAGGCTTAGTGTACAATTTTTTAAATGACAAATACAAAGAATATTTTTAAAATTTTGTATTTATTTTTTAGGCTACCATTTTTATTTAGTAAGTAAAGACATTGAAAAGAAGAACACAAACACTTTGACTTGGTGAGAAAGAGCCACACATGATTTATCACAGCACAGAATGTCATGGAAATGTATAATTGTGTTTTGCACATTTTAAATGTAAAAGAGTTCAAATAGCCTTTATGGGCAGTGTTTTTTTTCTGCAGTGTTTGTTAAGGGCCAGTAAAGCATTTTCATATAAATATCAACTATATGCCCACGCTGAGGTGTCCTCTTTTTCACCATCTCTGATCCGGTCACCCTAAGTGAACACTTCAGGAACCAGGAGAACAGATTCACAACACACAAGTATCAGGAAAGACTTCTAAAGTTTAATGATAATATGTGTAGTTGAATACAGAACAAAATAGATGGGTCTTAAGACAATTTGGTAAGAATAATAAACCATATGTGTGATTGGTGTTCTCCTTATCAGGAGAGGAGGTACAGTAGACTGGATGTAGGGGAATGGAAAAGTCCAGGGAGAGAGATTCTAAGTGAGGTGCAGACACACAGATAAGGGAATGAACAACATGTCAGTGTGTTCTGATTAAGGATTTGCTGGGTGTACGTATGTCTGAAAAACATCTGGCACAGGAACATCTGTCCAGCGCAGTGGAGTTGGGGTGAAGCAGGGGGACCATAACAGCTGGAACAGGTTGAGACTCAGTAGCAGCATGATGTCAGGAGTAGGTTTACCTCATCAAGAGGAGAGACAAGATCATTAGGCATGCCTTAGTACAGAGAAGTATAAATTAATGGACTATAGTGTGCAAGGCTCCAGCAAATCTAGCTATGGCAGCACAGCTAAAAGGGTGGAGCTAGAAAATAGCACAGGCATGAGACAAGCAATTAGACAATAGCATTCACCCAATTTTAAATGATAGTTTTCTGTCTTTTTGTCAGACGACTATAGGCTATCTTGCTCTGAAAATGACAATATTTTCTTTATTTAAAATTAGGGGTGGCCATAGATTATTTTTTTTAAATCTAGATTAATCTCACTGAAATCTTGAAACTAATCTTAATTAATCTAGATTAAAATGGCTCATTCGGAATATGCGTGCTACCCAAGTAATGATTAAAAGTCCGTTTTTGAGATAAGGGTTCTTTATACAGAGGATCTCCTGTTTTCAAAATGCATCAATAACTGATTGAGAAAGCTGTTCTACTTTGATACTTGAAGAAAAAAAACATGCTCAATAAAATGTAGGCTACTCGTGTTCAATGGTTTATTCAGTTAAACATGAAAATAGTACGGTATGCCTACATACTTTAAGAGGGCATATTCAGTCAAACATGAATTTGTAAGGTTAACTTAAATTTAATTTGAACTTAACAGGCAGCCAATGTAGGGAGGCCAACACTGGAGAAATATGCTCCCTTTTCTTAGTTCCAGTCAGGAGCCTAGCTGCTGCATTTTGAACAAGCTGAAGGCGTGACAGAGCTGATTGGTTGATACCCAAATACAGAGAATTACAGTAATCAAGCCATGATGTAATAAAAGCATGAACAACTGTTTCCATATCTTTAAAAGTTAAAATAGATTTGAGCTTAGAGATTTTCCTTAGCTGATAAAAACTGGAACTATCTGTTTATCAAATGTAAGTGTGGAATCAAAGAGAACGCTGAGATTCCTTACGTAGCTCTGAGTATTTATTAATAAAGGCTCCAGATGTTTAGCATTTGGTGTAACACTGTCTGGATAAAAAAATAATAATAATAGCCTCTGTTTGGCCATCATTCCATTTTTAAAAATTATTGGACAGCCAAATTCTTATGTCCTGCAGGCAATGTCGATGGGCCGCGTCTTGCAGAGTATCTGCACATTGTTGACCTACAAATTTAATGACTTAAGACCTCCAAGAATAAAAATTAAGACCATTACCATGGCAAAAACATGAATTCTCAAGCTGGGCCCCTCCAAAGCTTTCAGGTAGTCCATGTTAATGTGAGACCTGCTTTGCCTTGCAAATTATTAGCAAAATGTCTGATAAACACAGCCTCAAATCATCAAATCATTTGTGCACGATTGCAGTATTTACTTTTGAATGGTCATTTTTGAGAACCTTGCCTCAAATATGGCAATATTTCTACAAATATGTCGAAGCAAAAGGTAGGAGAATCTTTAAGGCGACATCACCAAGTTGAGGGTATTCCTGCATCAGCCCTTGGTTTTTTAAGTAAATAAATTGATTTTAAGATGGATAACAAATAGCAAGACATGGCACACATGCACTTGGCAAGAGAACTAGAGTGAATGGCGCTACTGTGTGTATGTGAATGTTTTTATAGAAGAACAATCATGGGTTCAAAATACTACTGTTTTAATTGGTATTTGAATTGAATTTGAAATGAAACTGTGGCTGATTTAGCCGTGTTATACTAGTCCAACCATGCTTCTTTTTTACTGTGTGGTTAGACTGAGACTTGCGCTGTAGAAGTAGAATTGAAAATATTTTTTGTCTTTTTGGACATTAATAGCTTTTTCACTCCCCTTAGATGAAATTTAATGCCACTCTTCAAAAAAGAATGTAATTCAATACATTTAAAGACCTTAAAAATCTTTTATTTAAGCCTTTTAAAGGACCCGCCGAGACCCTGGTCTTGGTAATGATGGGCACCGAATTCCAGGCATCTTCCTGAGGTTGGGTGATGCGGCCTCCGGACGGGTGGGCCCCGTCGTGACCAACACGCCTGACTGGAGTCCTTCTTAGGCAGGAGCTGCTCAGGTACCTTGATCTGCTCCCTCTGCTCCTCCAAGTTTGCCTCTTTGTGGATCTCGACGATGGTCTTGGGGCCCTGGTCACCCCTCCGGGGCACCCAGTTATTCTACCATAGTTGGAAAGAGAGGAGCGCTTTCAAAATGCATTCAACACGGCAGCCACCTTGTCAGGATGGGCAATTAAGAAAAGCAAACCTGCAAAAGGAAAGCAGTCCAACCACCTCTGCATGACTAGCAATGAAACCTCCACACTCAAATACTGAAGCTGGTCAATGGCTGTTCTATAAACTATACTTGTACAGTAAGCATTCGAGTATAAATTAATGAAAGCAAGGAAACATTTGTAGAGACACTGAAGAAGTCCAACGGATGGGTGTGTAACACTTACCTGTCTGAGGTCCAGGACATCTTGCAGTTTGCAGCGGATCCTCAATGAGGTCTTCCTCGCGTTTATTATTTTACTTATGTAGCTGCAATAGTGGTCCATTTTGGGCTGATTAGTCAAAAACAAGACTCTCGTTAGCATGCTTGTGGCTACCGCCTGGTAAAAACTACCGCCAAGAGTTAACAGCCAGGTAGGAGGAACATAAGCGCATGATACCTTGGCCTTCTCGATGTCCTTGCCAATGGTGGAGAGTAGGATGCAGAGACACTCTAGTCTTTCCTCGCTGTGGCTCTTCTGGAGCAGCTTGACTATACAGTCATGCAATATAAGCTCCGACAGCATCTCCACCTTAAACAGCTCCCCGATAAACTTGATGTTACCGAGGGAACGGTGGCGGGCCTCGTCCTTCATGGCGTCCAGCTCCTCGATCAGGCGCTGACGCTCCTCATCCTGGCGGGAAATATCGGGGGGTTGGCGTTAACACGAGACGAGGCCCGGATATACGGCACATTTAACACAACTAAAACGACTGGACTTCACGCTAACAATACACATCCAATGATGTGCACTTGGAGGGAAGGTGCACTATCAAGATGGTGAGACTGTCGCACCTCTGATGCGGCTTCCAGCTCCTTCTGCTTGCGCTCGTTGCTGTCCTTGTCCTTCGCAAACTCCTTCTGGCAGCAATTGAGCAGCAGCCTTCCAAAATTCACTGTGCCTCCTGACTTATCAGAGGTGGGCACTTTCAGCTGGGTACCATGAAGAGCAAGCAACAAGCACAAGTGAATAAGAGGTTTTTTCATGACTAGCAACATTAACACATGTAGCCAGGGTGCAAATTTTGCTTTCTGACCTGTGTGCAAATTTAGGATAAGCTTGAAATATCACTGCTCAACACATACTACTTTAACTGCCATCACAGATAAGAAAAAGTTGCCTTTTGTTAATTTATGTACATTGGCATCAGTCAGACAGTCAGTCAGTCAGTCAGACGTACAGACAGACAGACAGACAGACAGACAGACAGACAGACAGATAGATAGATAGATAGATAGATAGATAGATCTCTTCAGACACACTAAATTATGCCCTTTCATTATTCTGTGTCCTTGGCCAGTAATTGCACAGCATGGACAGAGGACACAGATCAAAGCAGTTCATTCCTCCCTTTCTGACCAATCAGAAGTCTTGGGAGGGCAGTTGCTGTTTCTGAACACTTGGTGAAATGCATGCATTACAGTGTCCAGCTTTAACAATAAACAAAACATGAACAACCTCCTGAACTCCTCAGTCCCATTGGTGCAGTTTAGCTGCAGAAACACATGGGACAAGATAGAGGTCACATGTGGAACTGGCCATTCGCGCGTGGGCATGTGCACACTCACCATCATCAGGCAGCGACACAATTTAGCATAAGTCACGGAGAACTTGGGCTCAGAGATGGCCTTCTCGTATACAAGATCGACGACTCCCTTGAGCCGCTCCTCCGTGTCCATGCTCAGCTCCGTCAGCTGCTTCATCAGTGGCTGGAACATCTGTGGCGTGAGCTTGTTCAGGATGCTGCGCACACGTCGCAGCAGGTCCAGGGTCTTGGCCACCTCCAGGTTCTCCTCGTCAGCTTCAGCCTTGTGGGCGCGCACCTTCTTCATTGAGGGCCTCCACGCCTTCTCCGCCTTGTTCAGCTGGATGTCGTTGCTGAATGAGACACTGGTGATGATCTTGCGTGGACTTTTGCGCTGGCACTGTGAGGACCTCGAAACTGGAGGCTGGAGGGGGGGTGGGGGGTTAATCTTAATTAAGACAATCAGCTCAACTAAGTCCCCTATAATTCACACTAAGGGTGTAACCAACAGCTCCAAGTGAAACTAGCATAAACCAACAACACCAGCATGGCTAGTAAACAATCTAGACTCTAGAGCAAATCCCATGATGCTCTACAATGTAGAATGTCCATTTACATGTGCCTTTAAAGCAGGAGTGTCCAAAGTGTGGCACTCATCTCCAAAGACGAGATATGATATTGGGTTCACGATAACGAGACGAGACTTTTAAATATTTTTAAGAAAACTTCAAAGATGACAAATATATCTGGAAAAATAGTTTTGGCAAAGTCAAAAAATGCTAATTCAACAGGTTTCTCTCCTGTATGACAGAGTCTCTTAAGACTCATTAATGCAAACAGAGACTGTCCCAAAAACAATTTTTTCAAAAACAATAGAGTTGTATACATCCCCACTATATCTGCCTTAAATATTAGTAAGGATTGCGCTCTTTGTCTGAATTTCCTCCAACTCTGACATGACATTACCCCTTGTACATGTTCAACTATGGAAACTGGTCGAATAGCAATGGCAGCGACTGCAATTTTGGCTTTGGATAGACATTTGCCAAATGTAGATGTTTTCAGCTTTCGGCCCATCAGCAGAAGTAGCACATACCTCTGGCTCCAAAGGGGCCTCAACAGGCTCCTTCTCTGCTTGGGGCACTGCTTCCGATACCAATGGCGCATCCATACTCTCACCCATCTTGGGCTCAAGAGCAGGGATGTCTGCTGGAGGAAGGTCCGTCAGAGGAGGTGGCGGGGAGGCAG
Source organism: Brachyhypopomus gauderio (assembly GCF_052324685.1). Lineage (NCBI taxonomy): Eukaryota > Metazoa > Chordata > Actinopteri > Gymnotiformes > Hypopomidae > Brachyhypopomus > Brachyhypopomus gauderio. The sequence goes on from NW_027507008.1 coordinate 120,128, forward strand.
ACGCTCCGAAATCGGAGTCTTGTCCAACAGGCACTGTGCTCAGTGGTGAGGCCAGTTGGAGACCCTGGGACAGGTTAGGCTCCGTTGTCAGTTTTGAAGGAACCACCAGCTCGGGCACCTTAGATGGAGGCGGGGGGGTTGAGGCAGCTGCTGGCATAGACACAGGTTTCCCATGATCATCTGAACAAGGTGCAATTTCAATTCGGTTTCCAAGTTAATAAAATACAAAAACATGATATAATAACATTAAGAAAACACACTTACCGGGTGGAATCACTACAGTAGCTGTAGGTGGCGTGCTTTCATCATCGGTCTGCACTGCGACCACAGTCTGAGGAAAAGAGTGGGGAACATTGTCAAATTTGGAGCAATTACAAACATTTTAACGTAATGCAAGCATATACATAGGCCTTTCGTATTGAGCTCAGCTGAATGGGTGTGGGCGTAGATGCGTTTCTTGCCCCGGACATAATCTCTTCCGTGACATCACATCCACCCTGTTTGGGGTCTGGTATTCTAATCTGTGGGACATGGTTTTTGGGAGTGAGACCAGGTTCAAGCAGGCAACCTTTCCAGCTCCTCACCTGCTGGCACTCTCTCCTGCGCTGTTGGGGCAGGGCATACTGAGGGGGTGGGGCCTGCTGCTGCAGGGCAGAGCTCAATATGATGGGCCCTGAAGACTGGTACTGGTCCTGCGTAGGGTAATACGGCACACCTGGAGGAAACAAGGCACAATCAGATAACACCTTAGGCTCCACCCCAATGTGGAGAGGGAAAGGAAGTCGTTTTTTCTCCTTCATTTACACTGGCCATTTAACATTTAACAAAATCTATGTTGAGTTAAGAGCCTCTCCTCACCGTACGCAGAGCTCCAGTCAGCATAGGTGCCGTAGTAGAAACCCATGGGCTCATTGGCTACAGGGAACTGCTGGGGCGGGGCATACTGAGGGGGTGGGGCCTGCTGCTGCAGGGCAGAGCTCAGTATGATGGGTGTAGTTGGCCCTGAAGAAAGGTACTGGGCCTGCGTAGGGTAATAATACGGCTCACCTGGAGAAAACAAGGCACAATCAGATAAAACCTTAGGCTCCACCCCATTTTTTTTCTCCTTCATTTACACTGGCCATTTAACATTTAACAAAATCTATGTTGAGTTAAGAGCCTCTCCTCACCGTACGCAGAGCTCCAGTCAAGATAGGTGCCATAGTAGAAACCCGTGGGCTCATTGGCTACAGGGAACTGCTGGGGCAGGGCATACTGAGGGGGTGGGGCCTGCTGCTGCAGGGCAGAGCTCAATATGATGGGTGTAGTTGGCCCTGAAGAAAGGTACTGGGCCTGCGTAGGGTAATAATACGGCTCACCTGGAGAAAACAAGGCACAATCAGATAACACCTTAGGCTCCACCCCATTTTTTTTCTCTTTCATTTACACTGGCCATTTAACATTTAACAAAATCTATGTTGAGTTAAGAGCCTCTCCTCACCGTATGCAGAGCTCCAGTCAGGATAGACCACAGGGAACTGCTGGGCCAAGGACACGTACTGAGGGTAGTACTACGACACACACACACTAATCATTTCAGCTTGGAAAGGTAACAAGGTGTTTTTAAATTCACGTTGAACACTATCATTAGCATTACCTGTCCAGCTGGAAGGAAGTAGGCAGCGTCCTCGGAGATGGGGAACTGCAGCTGCTGTTGAGAGTTCATCATCTGCGAGTTCTGGTTTATTACTGAAATGTTTTAAAGTCAGAGGTTTTGCACTTAAATCAATTAACAGTGACCACGCTAAAATATGAATGACAGCACATTAATATGAACATATGGCACTAAACCACAAAATTGAAGAAATATACTCTCCATGTTACACTACAGAGAATTTGTTGAGTTAAAATAATGAGCCATCTTTTGCGCCCGAGCAGTCTCAAAACCCTGTAGACAGCTCCTCGTGAAAACATTGGTGTCCCGCATCACAGAAGCGCACATACACACAACTGTGCTGTGTGCACGCTTTTGACTGCAGATGTCACACTGGCTTTGATTTTATCGTCGTGGATTACCTCGTCTAATATTACAAACATGCAGTCTCTGACAGTTTCAGAATCAGTGAAGGGTCATTTTTTCTTTGCTAAATTTCATGACACTCGCAGTGAGGCGGCTGTGGCCTCTCTTGTGCTGTAAATGTCTTTAGTAATGTGGAACAGCTCCTGTTATAAGAAGCTAGCAGGCTCTGCACCTTAGTTGCCCTCTCCTCTGTCCCTTCAGGCAATGCTGTCCCAAAAGCTTGGTGTTTCTCAACATGGTGCCTCCAATTGTTATATTCTTTTAACACTGACAGGCTTTCATTGTAAATCAAGCATACCGGCTTAGAGTTCAATCTTTGAGGTAAACTAGACTTGCATTTCCTGAAGGAAATACTATAGGGCTTGAAAAGGTGTGCCCCCTCTGCTCCATCTGCCCCTCTGCTCCATCACCCCCTCTGCTCCATCTGCCCCTCTGCTCTATCTGCCCCATTTGCCCCTCTCCCTCATCTGCCCCTCTGTTCCATTTGCCCCATTTGACCCTCTGCTCCATCGGCCCCCTCTACTCCATCTGCCCCATCAGCCCCTCTGCTCCATCTGCCCCATTTGCCCCTCTCCCTCATCTGCCCCTCTGCTCTATCTGCCCCATCTGCCCCTCTGCTCTGTCTGCCCCATTTGCCCCTCTCCCTCATCTGCCCCTCTGCTCTATCTGCCCCATTTGCCCATCTACCTCATCTGCCCCTTTGCCCCATCTGCCCCTCTGCTCCATCTGCCCCTCTTCTCCATCTGCCCCATCTGCCCCTCTGTTCCATCTGCCCCTCTGCTCTAGCTGCCCCTCTGCTCCATCTGGCCCATCTGCCCCTCTGCTCCATCTGCCCCATCTGCATGTATGTATGTGTGTGTGTCTGTGTGGCGTATATGTGTGTGACTGTGTGTAGTGGGTATGAGAGATGCATGTGTGTGCGCGTGCGTGTGTAGGGGAGGGGGAGAGACATTCAAAAATAACTGACACTCTGTCTCTGCCACTCTGAGTGGAGAAGCCTTGTTTTATGTGATTTGCACCCTCCGATCAAACGGTCGTAGTTCGGGACCCATTTAACCTATCGCTTCACCGAAGAGATTGTGTGAGAGAGGACCCCTTGCTGATGATTTTGATATATATTGGTGTGGTTTGACCCAAAAATGACTGATTTATGACAAGTTAAAAACACACAAAAATCTCAACAAAGCTGATTCTGATTCTGATATATTTATATGGGGGCCAATGGGGCAGTTTTCTGTGTCTAGTGCCAAACAAATGCTCATAACTCTAAAACTAATTCATCAAATGATTAGATATCTCGGCGTGCCAGAAAGGACAAGTTTCTCTCCCATTTAAAATTTAAATGGAGCGTCTAGGTCAAGGTGTAAGGATTTTACAGCAGTTTATCCAAGAACGTTTTGATCATTTTTTATGCCAGCTCACACTCTAACTGGCAGTGATGATTTGAAATTCTGAACATTCCACCATTCATTTTAATAGGGCCATTTTTCATTTTAAACTCAATTCTATTAAAATCTATAACTCTAATCGACTCCAAAAACGGATAGCACACCACACAGAGCCGAGACCTTCGAAACGCAGTTCGAACGGAGTCTGTACGTTAAGCGGTTCGGGCCGCATTCATTGCAGAAATTTGGAGAAAAGGAATAACAATATAGGGCTTTTCAAGCCCTATAATTAAAGTCAAAGGAACGTCAGAAATCCTTAGCGCTAAAAGTCCAAAAGACATACATACCTCTGCAGCAATCTGCGTAGCTGAAGTCTATATGCTGTCGTAAATAAATCTTGTAACTATGTCCAAGACCGCGTACTGCTCTCCTCTGTCTGTATACCGCAAATGACTCTCAGCACGAGTTTATATACAGTTGCCGCTTTGTGACATCATGCTAATAAAACAAGGGGTGCTATGGTAACGGATATAAAACAAGGGGGCTGTTTTATCAACCAATCATATTTCGAATTAGAATGGTGGGGGCTTGTCCAATGGTCTCAGGGTATTCTCACTGGCAGTGTTGTCAACTTAGCGACTTTGTCGCTATATTTAGCAATTTTTCAGACCCTCTAGAGACTTTTTGTAGTAAAAAGCGACTAGCGACAAATCTAGCGACTTTTGGAGACTCTGAACACACACGCTCTTCAGTTGCTGTCCTCTGGGGCGGGTGCTGCCGTGAGCCCCGCCCCACAACACTCAGTGCAGTCTCCACGTCCACACTGCAAATGAACTGCGCATGCCCAAAGCTGCCGCTGACGCCCCGCCCCGTATTTACAGAGCGGGATGTAAATATAAATGCTTTAGTCTTCAGTGAGACACGAAAAGAAATCACTGCATTTAACTCACCCAGTCTCAGCCATTCTTCACCTCATTCAATCCTGCTAACTGCTACTCTTATACTAACATTTAACAACACAGCAAAAAATCGTTGTAATTTACGTAAAAATTATTTATACAAAACATTAAAGCCATGTTCTTTTGAGAAGTGACTGCCTATTTCAAAGGCAACAGATGTTGTTCATTTGTAGTTCTAACATATTTAGGGTGTTTTTTTACTCATTTTCTCTCCCAACGTTATTCCTTTACAACTTCAAAAACATGTATTATGCAAATTAAGTGGTGACGTCATTTAGCGACTTCTAGCGACTTTAAGGACAACCAATAGCTACTTTCCTTACTGAGGAGTTGGCAACACTGCTCGCTGGTCCTCGTGCGTCGTGGTTGGTGTCTCGTGAGCTTTTAGCTCGTGTGCTAGCTAGTTAGCAGCTGCTAGCCAGCACTAGCGTGAGGTTTTACAAGCGGAAAGCATGGAATCGCAGGATAACAACCATTTTCAAGACGGCCATTCAACGAAAAAGTGGATATTATGAGAAAAGGCTGACCAACACCTCATCTTCAGATTGTAACACAAGGCGGTAAAGGGTACGTTAATGACAACAGTGTTGTGGACGCATTTTTAATACTATGCTCATGTTTTCATTTGGCTGTGTCTAGTGGAGGCCATGGCCAGTAAGTACGCTTCACCAAGATGTGTGTGTGTGTGTGTGTGTGTGTGTGTGTGTGTGTGTGTGTGTGTGTGTGTGTGTGTGTGTGTGTGTGTGTGAAAATAAGTTTAAACTGAATGCATTGTGAGATAGATAACCAGTGTAACGTAGCAGACATAATAAAGTGAGCAGACCAGTTTGTTTTGGTTTGCCAAACAAAGTTTTGAGTTTCAGGAGAAAGAGAGTTATCAAGATATAATAACTTAATATAATCAAGATTGGACATGATTAAGCATGAACCAGAGCGTCAGTGTGGTGGTGGCTGGCTATGAGCCCAAGTCTAGCAATATAGCAGGGGTAGAAGAAGATCGTGGCACCATGAAGTCTGGAAATTATGAACTTAGGACCAGTGACTAGAACCACAGTTTTGTAAGGATAGTCAGGTAATTAATGCTCATCTACATTTTAAGATCTCGAATATAGGAGAGCATAGCAAGGGGTGCTAGGGTAGTGGTCATCAGCATAACAGTGGATGTGAAGACCATATTCATGACTAATTTGACCAAGGTGTAACATATAGATAATTACATGGAAATGGCCAAGAACTGATCCCTGGGGTGCTCCTTGATTAACATTAACATTGTGAGATTTATGAACAGGAAGTGAACATGACATGTGCAGTGTTTCTAATGACTAAGAATAAACAAAACTCTTGAGGAAAAGGAGGAATTTAATGAATAAGGTGCACAAAAAAACCCGTGACATGATCCGAATTAAGGAAACAATAACCAGCAGTACTGGTACAAAGACAAGCTATATATAGATGAACATATGGCCCTCAGGTGCTGGGGATTATAATGGTCCCCACCCACCTGAGGCACAAACACAATGCAACAGCAACAGAACAACATAAACTACTGCCGCTGTGGACGGAGGCAGCAGGCAGGGGGCCCCCGTATCATGACAGTACAATCAGTGTCAGCATGGATTAATGTCTCTAAGTAAAACCATTGCTAGACATATAGGACTGGTCAAAGTGAGGGGTCCACTGAATTCTGACAAGAAATCTGAAGAAGTTTCCAACTGAAGATTTCTTACTGTTCCCCAAAACAATCAGCCTCAGTGCCACTAAAAAATGTAGAGTTGTACAGCTTAACTTCTGAGTGTGTGTATGTGGGTGTTAGTGTTTGGTTGTGTTTATGTAGAAGTGACATTTAGTATGTGGTGTGTATGTGTGTGTTGTAGTGCATGGGGGGAGTTGTTCTCCTTCTCTCTGCAGGTTATCTAGCTGCAACACAGGAAGGCTGTGAGTTACTGACTTACTGTTTTTTCATACATGCATACACACAATCTCTCTCTGTCTTTCTCTCTCTCTCTCTCTCTCTCTCTCTCACTCACTCACACACACAAAGACACACAATGTTTCACTCAATTTTCTCTCAGTCTTAGTAGTTCAAAGTATCTTTATTAGTATGAAATGAATACAAGTGTCAAAGCACCATAAAAATGTTAAGAGCATGAGAGATAACTAAAGTAAAGGATAACTAAAGTAACGGATTTGGCAAATATGCAAAAGTATATGTATACATATGCTTTATATATGTGCTTATAAATACACACTTTAAAATAGTGTGTGTCTCTTTCACATACACACAAATAATTGCTATTACCCTTTTTCTATCTCTGAAACACCCATATTATCAGTGTATTTATCAGAACACATACACATTAATCACTTACACACACTCCCTTCTTTCTCACTCTCTATTTATACACACACATGCACACACACATCGCAGCATCCCTCTCTAATAAACACACACACACAGCATATGTGTTTGGGGTGATTAGACTGGTGCAGCTTCATTTCTGAGAGTGTGTATTCTGAAATGTGAAAGACCTTATGTGTGAGATGCATTTGTTATGTGCAGCTGTAGGTGTGTTTTATCTCCTTCTGTCTGCAGGCCGTCTGACTGCAATATTTCAGAGGATGGCTGCGCTGCTCTGTCTTCAGCTCTGAAGTCAAACCCTTCATCACACTTGAGAGAGCTGAATCTGACCCACAATAAACTATTCGACTCAGGAGTGAAGCAGCTCTCTGCTTTACTGAAGGATCTACACTGTAAACTGGAGAAACTAGAGTGAGTTACTGACACACACAAACATACACACACAGACTGTGGGTAGACGAGCGTAGGAGGCAGACACAATTACTGAGAGAAGTTGGGTTTATTAGCAACTGTGGGAGAAACCCAAACTGGGTTTAGACACACAAGGTGGTCAGGGCATGAAGAAACAGAGGGACTGAACAGGTGCAGGGACTGAACGGAATCAAAATACTAACACACAGGGAAAACCGAGTAACTGCCTTAACAAGACTAGAGTGGGGCACAAGTAATGAAGCACAATCAGGGATACAATAGACCAGGAATACAGACTGGGATTAGTAACAACAACAAATACAGACCAGGAATAGTAACAACAACAAATACAGACCGGGAATAGTAACAAAAACGAGTACACACTAGGAATAGTAACAAGTTATTTCAAGGCTAGAACCATGGGGTAAGAAGAGTTACAAACAGGGATATAAGTACAATGAGGAACTAAACAAGATACAGGTTGTAAAAGTTTTGTTTCTCAGTAGAAAGCCCTTTTCTTGTGTTCAGCAAATGAGCGGAGGGTCATGGAGGAACACCACTATAAATCCTTAATAGATAGTAACATGCTGCAGAGAAGTGTGTGGCTGAGAGCTCTCGGAACAAATGAGGAACAAACTACTCTTAAAGAAGAGAGGTTTATTCACACAGGCCAGCTGTACCCAAATGTTCAAAAATGAGAGGGCGCTCCCCTCATTCATACATACACAGACCAGCCCTGTGCATGCAAGCAACAGGGTGGGCTCAAGAAGGCTAGTCTAACAAAGTTGATATATTCTACCATATATGGAAGCAAATGCATTGTTCTTGATAAGCCTGTGTGGAGGGGAAACATGATTCATACGTGTGCATCAAGCGCAGCACCTTGAGGAGAAATGCTGAGCCAGTTCTTGGTACACACACTCAGAACGCACAGGAGGAGGGAAAAGGTGTGAAAGGGGGGGGGGGTGTGAAGCGAGGGGAGAGAGGTGTGAAAAGGGTGTCAGGGGTCACAGATGGCGCATTTCCACTAGGGCCTGCTTGAAGCGGTACAGTTCGATACGGATCGATTCGCAACGGAACGGTACGGTCGCGTTGCGTTTCCATTGCAATGGTGGACCACCACAATGTGGGTGGAGTCGCTGTTGGCGCGCGGGTTGTAGTGTCGTGACATCATTTGTATGCGACCGGTCACCGGTCGATGCCCCTTAACACATACCATTATTGTATCTTATTTATCTTTATCTTCATTATTGTATGTGGTTACTCTAATTATTGGTAATAATTTGGTATTACTCAAACAGGCTGAACACACCCTGCATAAAAAGCATCAGTCATACAATCAAATGAAATCAAAATTTATTATGAAATATAGATATTTAAAGTACAAAATATGTAAATAATATAGTTATAGTTAAAAAAGTGCAAAAAGCAAATTACCAAAAAATAACGTATAGCTTTATATGAAATAAATATTTATTGTACTACAAGCAACATTTTGTGTGCTTTTACTGGCGTCTGTCTCGCATGGTGTTCACAAGTTCGCCAAGCACCCCGAGGAAAGCCCAGTTGAAGGAAACATTTTCTGCCAACTCCGCTCTCCTCAGCTCGGCTTCTTGTTCCCGGGCCTCGCTACAATCACGGCTCGACAATCAATGCTCGTGCATCCGCACATCCTGTGCCTGCATCTCCAGAAGATGTGCGCCGATATCCAAGTCCGTCTGGGTCCTTTTTCGCTTGCCTTGACAAAAAAGAGGGTAATGGGAGTTGATTAGTAAAACTGAAATGCACTCGGTACTCATGCTACTCCGGTGCTTCACATGTTTTTTGTGTTCCTCACCTGTATTGGGCCGCCGGACAGGCGTTTGAGATCCAGCCGGTATAGAGACCGTTGGTTCCGTGTATGACACGGATGATGCGGGGGAGGCGGGAGGTTCCAAAGAGGCGCTCGCCTCGTCAGTGGAAGGGGAATCTTGAACGTAAAAAAGAAACAAATATTAAACACAAGCATTCCCGTGAAAGCAACAACAATATATCGTAACTGCACAAAATGTGTAGCACGTCATCGCTGCTCATGCTTTGTTTATGGCTACAGCTAACTAGCAACTAGCAAGGCTCCACGCTGTGGCTAAGAGCTAGCTATTGTACAGTAGTGACTGTGGTGGTAACATTAACTACAAACACAGCTCTAAATTCCTGCGTTTACAATAGATGCGTTCATATTACGTTCATATTACATCTTTTACGAGCCTAGTAAAACTGTGAAATCACAATACACTCACCATTCTCCGTGGCCTCCAGCACCGACATTGCCGTGTCCAGCACGTTTTCTCTTCCGTTACTGGCTGGCCGGTGACCGTATATGGCATCCATTTGCTGGAACCATTTCCAGTCTTTGCGGTTTGCTCCGCTGCGTCCGTTATGGTCCTTCACCGCCCGGTAATCGCTTTTGGGTTTTAAAAATGGCTGAGGAGTCGATAGCGGAGGAGTCACTCTCCTGTGACGCAACCTGTGACGACACTCCCTGGCCAATCAGTGTCATGCTGTTCCTCCACGTCACAGAACTGTACCGCTTTGGAACGGTTAGAACCTCGAGCGAGTAGGTACAAAAAAAGTACCTGAAGGTACCGGCAAACTGGTACCTGGTACTAATGCAAACACTCACAAACCGTCGCGAATCGAACCGTACCGCGCCAAGCAGGCCCTAGTGGAAATGCGCCAAGAGAGCATTAGGGGACATAATGTTCAGAGTTACAGCAGACAGAGGAAGATAAAATATTCCTTCAATCCCCTCTTTTGTGATTAAAATGCAATAAGATCACAACACTTTTATTCATTCATCAAATACAAAGACAAAGCCGGTCCCCTCTTAAGGTTCAACGTTCTGCTACGGTTTCAGGAGCAGATGCTGCATGTCATGAGGGCGAGCTTTTGTCAGGGCATCGGCCATAGCCCACATCCGATTCATCAACACATGTTGTCACAAAGCACATTTACAAATCAGATCCCTGATGATCAAGCTAGGGGTGACAGTGTCAAGGAAAATCAACTTAGGTGGGGATTAAGAAGAAACCATGAGAAGAACAAGACTCAAAAATTCATCCTCCATTGTCTGGCCCAGCAGGTTGTACCAGTGCCAGTGATTAGCATGTGGCTCTGGCAGGCGTATCTATTGCAGCACAACTAAAAGGAGGGACCTGGAGGTGACAACAGTCATGAGGGCTCACTGAGCTTCTGCATTCAACTCAAATCTTCATCACAATCTACACTGAACACGTGACGTGGCCGTATAACAGCATCAACATCTCAGATTACCAGAGGACTATACGAATGGATGGCCACGTTGTACACCTTCATTTGCAGTAAATTAACTGAAGGATTGATTAAATAGGTGATTCCTAAGCCTCAGATTAAAGATTGGAAATTGGAAACTGAATCTGGAAAACTCTTCCATAACATCAGTTTTTCTCCAGCCCTTTTGATCTCTCACATTTTTACTGTATTAGTCACACACACACAGTCACACACACACACACACACACACACACACACACACATACATACATACACAAATTAATACTGTATTAATCAGATGCACAGACACACACATTATTACTTTATTAGCCAGATACACAGACACACATTACTGTATTAGTACATTATTACTGTATCATTACAGTATTACTGTATCATTATTACTGTATCACACAGAAGCTCTCTTTATATAAACAGAATCTCTCTATATAAATAACATTTGTTGTGGGAGTTGAGTTAATAGTGTTGGAGCTTTATTCCAAGTAAGTTTGTGTGTGTGTCGGAGAGACATTTTGTGTGCATGCATGCATAGGTGTGTGTGTGTGTGTGTGAGTGTGTGTGTGTGTGTGTGTGTGTGTGTGTTTTGTGTGTTGAGCTGTAAGTGTGAGTCTTCTTTCTTTCAGATTGTATAACTGCAGTATTACACAGGAAGGTTGTGCTGCTCTAGCTTCAGCTCTGAGGTCAAATCCCTCATCATACCTGAGAGAGATGAATCTGAACCACAACAAACCAGGAGACTCAGGAGTTATGCAGCTGTCTGCTCTACTGGAAGATCCATTATGTAAACTGGAGAAACTAGAGTGAGATACTGACACACACACACACACACACACACACACACACACGCACACGCACACACACACACACACTCATTATTAGTGCCACAGTCTTTTCTCCATCTCTTTGTTGTTCTCTCACACTTTTGATCTTTCTATAACACTCATTATCACCATATTTGTCAAACACACAGTGCTCTCTCTCTCTTACTTGCTCAATCTCTCTCTCCCTCTCTCTCTCTTTACACACATACACATATAACTGCATCTTTCTCCCAGAATATTCCATATATGTAAAATATTCTCCACATATTCCATGTGTTGTGGGCATGGAGTTAATAGTGGTAAGCATGTCAAGTAAGCATGTATCTGTTGGTGAGATATTTTGTGTGCATTCATGCATATGTGTTTGTGTGTTGAGCTGTAAGTGTGAGGAGTTTATCTCCTTCTCTCTGCAGTCTAAGTAGCTGACGTATTCCAGAGGAAGGCCGTGCTGCTCTAACTTCAGCTCTAAGGTCAAGTCCCTCGTCACACCTTAGAGGGCTTAATCTGGATTACAATAAACCAGGAGACTCGGGAGTAAAGCAGTTCTTTGCTCTATTGGAGGATCCATATTTTAAACTGGAGAAACTAAAGTGAGTTACTGACGTACTAGCTTTTTATGCACACACATGTCTATGCAGACACACACACACACACACACACACACACACACACACACACACACACACACACACACATACACACACATATTTACAGTCTATATCTGTCTTTTTCTCTCACGCACAGTATAGCATTTTCTATTATATATTTCTCTCAAAATCTTTCACTATCTCTGTAACTGTAACTCTGTATCTTTGTCACATCGACATCCTGCGTCACACATACACTTACTCTCATACAAACATTAAAACTCTTTCTCTGTCCCTTTTGAATTCTCTTTCTATCACACACACTCATGCGCACACACACACAGAAAATAAAGTAGTTTGGGGTGGTTTGTAAAGATTTATGTACATGTCATTCTGATTAGCAGAAGGACTTTGAATAGTGCGATTCAGTATGTAATCATGTACTTTTGTATGTGTGTTTATTGCATACCTGTCAAGTGTCCCGTTTTGGCCGGGACAGTCCCGTATTTTACCATTCTGTCCCGGCGTAATCCCGTATTTTTATTTTCCCGTATTTGTCCCGTATTTTCATTTTTCATTTTTATTTTTTTTAAAGCATTCATGTGCCGCTCCAAACAGAATTCTGTCACTAGCCTTGTGAGAACTGGCTCCCAGACTTCTGCAGGTGGCAGTTCTCGCAAGGTTAGTGAAAGAATTCTGTTTGGAGCGGCACATGAATGCTTAAAAAAAATAAAAATTGAAAACTCGCGGGTTTAGTGTCGACAGTGGGAGCAAACCTGGAACAACAAATCAGAGACGGATTTAACGAGAGAAGGCAGTCCTGCCAAAAAAGCTAAGCATACGTGTAAGTATTTTGACGAATGGGACAGGGAATTTACTTTCCTAAAGAGGAGCATGAAGGGGCATAGCTACTCATTCGGTAAGATTTGTAGCTGTGATTTTAGTGTCTCTCATGGGGGAAGGAACGATGTCCGTCAGCATGAACAATCTGCCAAGCACAAACGCGGGCTAAAGGCACAGAAATATGCCCAGGAGATGTCCCCATTTGTAGCTAGAAATACCACTAAAAATTTTTTATTTTTTTATTCATTTGTAGTTCAAAACATATTTGGGGTGTTTTTTCTTCAGTTTTTGCCACTCCAAAGATGTTTTTGTCTCTCCAACAGCCTCAATTGCAGCTATATGCAAATAACTGATTATGCAAATTAGATGATGACGTCATATACGGGAAATGTACCGTATTTTTTTATACAAAACTTGACAGGTATGGTTTATTGTAACCTGCATCAGAGCAATGTGCAGAGACGGAAAGCACTATGTTATCTGTCATTCCTCTGCTGACCCATCAGCTGTTTCTGTGTACAACTGATGCGTCAGTTTTTTCTATCACACACACACATGTGTGGAGAATAAAATAACATAAAAATGATCAATGTAAATAATAATAATAATAATAATAATGATGCATTTTATTTAATAGCGCCTTTCTAGCACCCAAGTACACCGTACAATAAAATACAATCGTGAAATTAGACAGAGGAAATAAACATTAAAGATAAAACTAAATTAAATAAAATATTCCAAACAAGACAGAGAAAGTTTTTATAAAGAAAATGCAAGATGGTGCGCAGATGGTAGTGAGTTCCAGATTCAAAATCAAAATTATTATCCCATGGAGGTCTGGATTTGGAATCATACTCAAAATACAAGTGGAAAATCTAATGACAGGCTGATCAAACATTTTAATTGAAATTCCTAAAGACAAGTTCAAATGAGGTTCAGTAGCAAAAACAACACTGGAGGAATCTTTGTCACTAATATCAGGAAGTTCTCCAAAGACAGGTACTGGAATTTCATCACAATGAGCTACAGGACGACGTGTGGATTGAAGATCAGGATACTTGAGGCTGCTCCGGAACTTTCTGTTGATCCCAGTCACATCAATTGCACAGAAGTAGCAGTGAGTGCTGTGGTTTGTTGGCTCCCTCCAAACCATGGGAGTTCCAACGAAAGTTGTTGAGCATGGGGGGGGGGGGGGGGGGTGAACGTAACACTACTCTTTAAAATTAATTCTCCCGTCTCTCCCGGATCCGGACCGCTGTCTGCCAGTTGAGTACAAAGAGGCTCAACTGATGAGGCTCAGGGATTGCGTGTCATGCAGCGCCGTGCACAGGGTCCTAGTGCCTGTAGAATTAATGGCCCGATGAAGGTCATTTAAAAACCAGGACATTTCCTCACTTAAAAAAAAAAACCCGGGAAGCCGGACGAGAAATACGGACATGTCCCGGTAAATACGGATGTTTGGTCACCCTAGCTGTACTTACAATTTCTTCTCTCTCATCACACTCACATTGACTAAAGTGGAGAGCTTTTGTACATAGTCCCTCCCTAACTGTCTGTCTTAGTCTTGTGTATATTTATATGTTGTTTATAATATTTCCAAAATGAGCACTTAATTTATTCTGTGTGTGTTTGTGCAATCTTTATGTGGAGAGTTTTCCCTGTGCCTCGCCACAAGTCTTTCAGTGCACTAATGTCCTGTACCTGCTGTGCAAATGACAAATAAACAAAATGTTTTTGATAATAAATGAATAATTGTAATTGCATGTACATTTTAGGCCACACTATACCTGGTAATGATATGGACTGTTTGAAGGGCTCTGCTAAAGCATTTGCTTTGGATGTGTCTTCATCCATGGATCCATGGAGACCACTAGTATTCAGGGGATGAGGCCCTCTAGTGGCCAGAAGGGTGCATGCCGGCCGCTTCCCTCACAACATCCCTGAAGCAAGCAGAGGCAGTACAGCTTGTTTACTGTGCACAAGGCACGCAGGACTGGAGGTGCAGAAGGTAGACATTAACATTACCTTCTTTCCTTATTATCATTCATTAAAAACTGATTTAATTACCTAAGTTGCCCAGAGTTCAAGAGGTATAAGTGTATATTCTAAACTTTGCAGCAGTACACGGGCATTAAATAATGTTAAGACCTGGGAATACCTAGAGCATAATTAGGGGCAGGCATTTTATAAATAAAAGTGATGATGATCCACGTGTGCTTTGCTCATGGGATAATGAGACACACAGCAGTGGTTCCAGCTCTATTCGTTGCTGCAGAACAATGTTTACAGAGTCCCTTGGCCACACTGATTGGGAGCTTGGTCTCTCAAATGGATCCCTTGACTAAGATGTGGTACTGTTTTTTGTTGTTGTTTATTTTTTACTAAGAATAAATGTAACAAAAACACTTTATTATTTATTGCTTTAATTATCTACCCTGTTCTTGAGGTCATTGAAGATCTGTCCAAAATACTGCAGGTTGTTATTAATATGCAGCATCTTGCCACTCATCCGGTTCACGATTTCCAGGGCTCGGGTCCAAAAGGCCCCTCTATTTTCTTCCAGCAGGAAAGGTTTGTCTGGGTAGCTGATCTCATGACAGTCAAAGGAGAAAGACACGTACAAACCGGTGAGCAGCACGGCCTGCAGCTCCTCCTTGGTGGCCACCTCAGCTGAAACGATGTCACGACACAGCATGTAGAGGAAGACCACGGTGCCTGGAGTGAAGAAGCCTTGCTGTTGCCATCCTGTCAGTGTCAAGGAGCGGTCCACACTGCGAACACACTGCAAGGGCTCATGGGCAGAGAGGTCCTTCAGCAGACAGGAACGTCGGCACAGGAACTCACCCAGGCAGGTGAGCAGCTCGCTGGTGGAGGACTTCACAAGAAAACTACTAGGCTTGTCTGCACTGATCTTGCGTCAGAATGGTACATCTGGAGAACAAGGAGACCTTGGCCCGATGACGAAGAGGAAGGGTGATGGTTACCTCACCTCATCACCTCACCTCATGTGGGTCACCAATGAGACCTAACATGCTTATCTCATGTCACTGAAGTATGATGTAATAGTAAGCTAATAGTAAAACTGAAGTATGATGAGTAATCGTCAACTGTTGGGAAAGATTCAGTCTGCTGAAAAATACGCCCAATATGAGGTGGACTGAAAAGTATCAGCCATAGGCTTAGTGTAAAATTTTTTATATGACTAATTTTGTGCCAATACAAATAATATTTTTAAATTTTGTATTTATTTTTTAGGCTACCATTTTTATTTTGTAAGGACAAACATTGAAAAGAAGAACACAAACACTTTGACTTGATGAGAAAGAGCCACACATGATTTATCACAGCACAGAATGTCATGGAAATGTATAATTGTGTTTTGCACATTTTAAATGTAAAAGAGTTCAAATAGCCTTTAAGGGCAGTGTTTTTTTCCTGCAGTGTATGTTAAGGGCCAGTAAAGCATTTTCATATAAATATCAACTATATGCCCACGCTGAGGTGTCCTCTTTTTCACCATCTCTGATCCGGTCACCCTAAGTGAACACTTCAGGAACCAGGAGAACAGATTCACAACACACAAGTATCAGGAAAGAGTTCTAAAGTTTAATGATAATATGTGTAGTTGAATACAGAACAAAATAGATGGGTCTTAAGACAATTTGGTAAGAATAATAAACCATATGTGTGATTGGTGTTCTCCTTATCAGGAGAGGAGGTACAGTAGACTGGATGTAGGGGAATGGAAAAGTCCAGGGAGAGAGATTCTAAGTGAGGTGCAGACACACAGATAAGGGAATGAACAACATGTCAGTGTGTTCTGATTAAGGATTTGCTGGGTGTACGTATGTCTGAAAAACATCTGGCACAGGAACATCTGTCCAGCGCAGTGGAGTTGGGGTGAAGCAGGGGGACCATAACAGCTGGAACAGTTTGAGACTCAGTAGCAGCATGATGTCAGGAGTAGGTTTACCTCATCAAGAGGAGAGACAAGATCATTAGACATGCCTTAGTACAGAGAAGTATAAATTAATGGACTATAGTGTGCAAGGCTCCAGCAAATCTAGCTATGGCAGCACAGCTAAAAGGGTGGAGCTAGAAAATAGCACAGGCATGAAACAAGCAATTAGACAATAGCATTCACCCAATTTTAAATGATAGTTTTCTGTCTTTTTGTCAGACGACTATAGGCTATCTTGCTCTGAAAATGACAATATTTTCTTTATTTAAAATTAGGGGTGGCCATAGATTATTTTTTTAAATCTAGATTAATCTCACTGAAATCTTGAAACTAATCTTAATTAATCTAGATTAAAATGGCTCATTCGGAATATGCGTGCTACCCAAGTAATGATTAAAAGTCCGTTTTTGAGATAAGGGTTCTTTATACAGAGGATCTCCTGTTTTCAAAATGCATCAATGACTGCTTGAGAAAGCTGTTCTACTTTGATACTTGAAGAAAAAAACATGCTCAATAAAATGTAGGCTACTCGTGTTCAATGGTTTATTCAGTTAAACATGAAAATAGTACGGTATGCCTACATACTTTAAGAGGGCATATTCAGTCAAACATGAATTTGTAAGGTTAACTTAAATTTAATTTGAACTTAACAGGCAGCCAATGTAGGGAGGCCAACACTGGAGAAATATGCTCCCTTTTCTTAGTTCCAGTCAGGAGCCTAGCTGCTGCATTTTGAACAAGCTGAAGGCGTGACAGAGCTGATTGGTTGATACCCAAATACAGAGAATTACAGTAATCAAGCCATGATGTAATAAAAGCATGAACAACTGTTTCCATATCTTTAAAAGTTAAAATAGATTTGAGCTTAGAGATTTTCCTTAGCTGATAAAAACTGGTACTATCTGTTTATCAAATGTAAGTGTGGAATCAAAGAGAACGCTGAGATTCCTTACGTAGCTCTGAGTATTTATTAATAAAGGCTCCAGATGTTTAGCATTTGGTGTAACACTGTCTGGATAAAAAAATAATAATAATAGCCTCTGTTTGGCCATCATTCCATTTTTAAAAATTATTGGACAGCCAAATTCTTATGTCCTGCAGGCAATGTCGATGGGCCGCGTCTTGCAGAGTATCTGCACATTGTTGACCTACAAATTTAATGACTTAAGACCTCCAAGAATAAAAATTAAGACCATTACCATGGCAAAAACATGAATTTTCAAGCTGGGCCCCTCCAAAGCTTTCAGGTAGTCCATGTTAATGTGAGACCTGCTTTGCCTTGCAAATTATTAGCACAATGTCTGATAAACACAGCCTCAAATCATCAAATCATTTGTGCACGATTGCAGTATTTACTTTTGAATGGTCATTTTTGAGAACCTTGCCTCAAATATGGCAATATTTCTACAAATATGTCGAAGCAAAAGGTAGGAGAATCTTTAAGGTGACATCACCAAGTTGAGGGTATTCCTGCATCAGCCCTTGGTTTTCTAAGTAAATAAATTGATTTTAAGATGGATAACAAATATCAAGACATGGCACACATGCACTTGGCAAGAGAACTAGAGTGAATGGGGCTACTGTGTGTATGTGAATGTTTTTATAGAAGAACAGTCACGGGTTCAAAATACTACTGTTTTAATTGGTATTTGAATTGAATTTGAAATGAAACTGTGGCTGATTTAGCCGTGTTATACTAGTCCAACCATGCTTCTTTTTTACTGTGTGGTTAGACTGAGACTTGCGCTGTAGAAGTAGAATTGAAAATATTTTTTGTCTTTTTGGACATTAATAGCTTTTTCACTCCCCTTAGATGAAATTTAATGCCACTCTTCAAAAAAGAATGTAATTCAATACATTTAAAGACCTTGAAAATCTTTTATTTAAGCCTTTTAAAGGACCCGCCGGGACCCTGGTCTTGGTAATGATGGGCACCGAATTCCAGGCATCTTCCTGAGGTTGGGTGATGCGGCCTCCAGACGGGTGGGCCCCGTCGCGACCAACACGCCCGACTGGAGTCCTTCTTAGACAGGAGCTGCTCAGGTACCTTGATCTGCTCCCTCTGCTCCTCCAAGTTTGCCTCTTTGTGGATCTCGACGATGGTCTTGGGGCCCTGGTCACCCCTCCGGGGCACCCAGTTATTCTACCGTAGTTGGAAAGAGAGGAGCGCTTTCAAAATGCATTCAACACGGCAGCCACCTTGTCAGGATGGGCAATTAAGAAAAGCAAACCTGCAAAAGGAAAGCAGTCCAACCACCTCTGCATGACTAGCAATGAAACCTCCACACTCAAATACTGAAGCTGGTCAACGGCTGTTCTATAAACTATACTTGTACAGTAAGCATTCGAGTATAAATTAATGAAAGCAAGGAAACATTTGTAGAGACACTGAAGAAGTCCAACGGGTGGGTGTGTAACACTTACCTGTCTGAGGTCCAGGACATCTTGCAGTTTGCAGCGGATCCTCAATGAGGTCTTCCTCGCGTTTATTATTTTGCTTATGTAGCTGCAATAGTGGTCCATTTTGGGCTGATTAATAATAATAATAATAATAATAATCTTTATTTATATAGCACCTTTCATACATACATGCAACTCAAAGTGCTTTACAGTATAAATAAAAGAAACATAAAAAGAAGACAAAAAGAAAATGTTAAAGAAATTAAAGTAAAATAACATAAAATGTAAAAAAGTAAAGTAAACAATATAATAAAAAAGTAAAGTAAATAAAACTAATTAAGATAAGTAAATATAAGAAGATAAAAATAAAATATTAAAATTAAAGGTAAAAAGAAATAATTAAATAAAGTGACAAATTATAAAATAATAGACTAGAATTTCTTAACTAAAAGCAGATCTAAACAGGAAAGTTTTGAGACTGTTCTTGAAACTATTCAGGGATGAAATGCATCTGAGCTCTTCAGGAAGAGAATTCCAGAGCTTTGGGCTAAAAAGTGGCTAAAAGCACCCTCGCCAATCTTTAATCGGCATCTAGGAATCACCAGTAGATTACTGTTTGAAGACCTCAGAGACCTGACTGGAACATATCTAACCATCATTTCACTGAGGTAAAGAGGGGCAAGACCATGAAGACATTTAAAAACCATGACTAGAACCTTAAAATCTATCCTAAAGCTGACAGGTAACCAGTGCAGTGAGTGGAGTGCAGGTGTAATATGATCTCTCTTTCTCCTGCGGGTCAGAACCCTTGCAGCCGCATTCTGAACTCGCTGTAGGTGCGAAATAGAGCTCTTTGGAAGAGCAGATAGAACAGCGTTACAATAATCTAGCCTTGATGTGATAAACGCATGGACAAGTTTTTCACTGTCAGCAGGAGTGAGCATATCCCGGACCTTAGCAATGTTTCGAAGGTGAAAATAAGCTGTCTTGCATGTAGTCATGATGTGTGATTTGAAGCTGAGCTCATTATCAAAGGTGACGCCCAGGTTCTTAACACATTGTCTGGCATTCAGATTCATTTTATTTAAATAGGTCTGGACATCATTCCTTTGTGAATCACTGCCAAGAACAAGAACCTCTGTCTTCTGTTTATTTAATTGCAGAAAATTGTCAGACATCCATGTCTGTATATTATCTATGCAGTCAAACAGTGAGCAAATTGATTTTAGGGCCTTAGGTTCTAGAGAAATGTAAAGTTGAGTGTCATCTGCATATTGATGATAACTAATACCATGTTTATTAATGATATGTGGTAGCAGAAGCATATATAGGTTGAATAGTAACGGCCCAAGAATTGATCCTTGGGGGACGCCACAAGTTATTTTTTGACGTGTGGAGGAAGAGGTACCTAATGCTACATAGTAATCACGCCCAGTTAGGTATGATCTAAACCAGTCTAAGACTAAGCCACTAAGGCCTACCCAACTCTGTAGTCGATCAAGAAGAATTTCATGATCAACTGTGTCAAAAGCGGCGCTTAAATCCAGCAGAAAAAGGACTGAGAGTTTGCCTGCATCCTTATTCAATCTCAAGTCATTTACTACCTTAACTAGGGCTGTTTCAGTGCTGTGGAGAGCTCTGAAACCAGATTGAAAAGTGTCATTTATTTGATTTACTTTTACATAATCATTCAACTGGATTGACACAACTTTTTCAATGATTTTGCTAAGAAAGGAAAGGTTAGATATAGGTCGATAATTATTGAGAATTGTGGGATCAAGATTTCTGTTCTTTAATAGTGGTTTAACCATTGCTGTTTTAAAAAAGTTAGGGAATTCACCCAATTGCAGAGACTGATTAACAATCGTTAGAACTTCATTTGCTAATGAGCTCAGAACCTGCTTGAAAAAGCATGTAGGTAAAGGGTCCAGTTCACAAGTAGAGGATTTTAGTGATGAAATCACATCAAGTAGTGTTACCATGTCAACTTCTTGGAAATAAGACATATTAAAGTTAGGCTGAGTAACTGATATAAGGTTTGATAGTCTATTAGTGCTTGTTGCTATGTTCTGCCTTATACTAGTGATCTTGTCCCTAAAAAATATTGCAAACTCATCACATTTTTCAACTGAAACAGTCTCAGGGAAGACACAGGAGGTGGGGTTTACTAGCTGATCAATACTTCTGAACAGGACAGCCGAGTTATTATTTGATGAATTGATTAAGGTAGAGAAATAGTTTTCCCTTGTTGATTTCACTTCACTGTTGTAATTGTGCAATGTTGTTTTATAAATATCAAAATGTACTTGCAATTTTGACCTTCGCCAACGTCTCTCAGCCTGCCTACATTCTTGCCTAAATTTTACAATAGAAGGAGTGTTTCTCCAGGGCATCCTAATTTTACCAGAGATAATTTTAGTTACCTTTGGTGCCACAGCATCAATACAGTTCTTAACTCTCTGTGTGAATGTTTCAACTAGCTCATTCCCATTTTCTGAGAGGGGAGGGAGGGACTGTATCATGTCTGTGAAGGCCACGGCACTGCCAGCACTGAGATAACGCTTGGTTATTGTACGCTTTTCACTGAGTGTTCTAGTAGATAATGACATATTGAAAAATACGCCAAAATGGTCAGAAATTGCAACATCAATAATTTCAGTATTATTAACCTCTATGCTTTTAGAAATGATCAAATCTAAAATGTGGCCATGCTTATGAGTTGGGCCTGATACATGCTGTATGAGATCAAAAGAGTTAAGCATCCTCATGAACTCTGAAGTGATTGGATTTGTGGATATATCCATGTGAATATTAAAATCCCCAGCAATTAAAACATAATCAAAATCAATTAAAATCCTTGAAAGCATTTCTTCAAAATCTTCAAGAAAGTCTGCATGTAGTCTGGGAGGATGATAGATAACAATCAAAAGAACTGAATAAGTACTGTTGAGTTGTACTGCCAGATATTCAAACATAGGATGTTCCCCTAATGAGATCTGCTTACAGCGGAATGCTTTATGGTAAAAACATGCAACACCACCACCTCTCTTATTTACTCTAGAGACATTAAAATAGTTAAAGTCAGGAGGCGAAGCTTCATTTAGCACTATTGCTCCATTGCTATCAAGCCAAGTCTCTGTTAGAAAAAGAAAGTCCAGACAATAATCTTCAATTAATTTAGCTATTAAGTAGACTCCAAGATGGCGCCTGTGTCTGTGGCTTGCCGTCTGGCTCTCCAAATTTTGGTTGTTTTCCTGTTGTTTTTGTCGCTAATTGTGCCTAGTGCCAACTCTCTGCTGGTTTATGACCGCCAAACTCTCCTAAGTATTCGTAACTTATGCGAATATTTGGAAGGGGTCAGTGAAGATAAGCAGAAAACTTTCTACTCTTCGCCTCCGTTAAACATACCGGCTTACCTGCGCCGCTTGCCTATTCCATCTAAACGCAGAAGGCGCAGATGTCGTGGGAGACGCAGCGGCAGGTTGATAAAACTAAAAGCCAAGTTGGCTTGCTCTTCTGTCGCTGGATTTACTGGGTCGGCTTGTTGCCGATTTACTTCTTGGCGCTTCCTGGATCCGATCGCCTCATCCGTGGTCCCGCTGGTTGGCTCGCTTGAGGTGCGGCGGACGGGTCTCTACTTTCCCTACCTCTGCGGGCGCGGGGTGAATCTGCACAACCTGCGGCCCCTCGCCCGGGTCCAACATACGGCTGACGCCTCGATTCCGGTCAAGATGGCCCTGGTAAATGCTAGATCTCTAGCCAACAAAACATTTATCCTGAAGGATTTCTTCATCTCCCACGGTTTGGACTTCATGTGTATTACTGAGACATGGATGACTGTCGGTGAGTCCTGCGCTTTTTCGGATCTTCTGCCACTCGACTGCACTTACTTGAACTCGCCGAGGACGTCAGGACGTGGTGGAGGCACCGCGACTGTTTATAAGGAACGATTTAAGTGTAAACAGGTCAAACTGTCGACTTCTTATTCCAGCTTTGAGATAAGCTTATTCGAACTTTGTTCCACCCTCCCGGTTCTGTGTGCTGTCGTATACAGACCACCGAGGTACAACAAAAAATTTATCGGTGACTTTGCTGATTTCCTGGCAGGAATAATGCCGAACTATGATCGGGTTTTAATTGTTGGTGATTTTAACATTCATGTTTGTTGTCCACTGAAACCGTTGGCCAGAGATTTTTTACATCTCATTGACTCTTTTAGCTTTGTTCAATCAGTATCTGCCCCAACACAGAAACAGGGGCACACTCTTGATTTTGTTTTAACACATGGTTTAACTCTCTCTAACTTAGAGGTCTACGATGCTACTTTCTCTGATCATATGCCCATTGTTTTTGACATGCCGTTAATCTGTCATTTGGAAAAACCTCGTATTCCTACGCGGCGCTGTCGTGTTTTTAACGCATCCACTGCCGCTCAGTTCTCCGCGGCTTTTACCGATGCGATCAGCCCTCCTGAGGCCTTTAGCACTAACTTAGATGTGGAGGTGCTCATCTCACGGTTCACGTCTACCTGTCAGACGGTCTTAGATATTGTGGCTCCGCTAAAAATGAGACTCTCGAAACCTCAACCTGAGCCCTGGATGAATGACGACACGCGCGCCGCTAGGCGCGAGTGCAGGAGAGCTGAGCGAAAATGGAAGAAGGACAAATTGCAGGTGTCTTTCCAATTGCTTTGCGATAGTTGGCGTTCTTATCAGAAAACTGTAAAAACTGCTAAAACCAAACACTTTTCAGATATTATTGATTCAAACCCGAATAATCCCAGTGTTCTTTTTAAAATGGTAAATTCAGCGTTAAATGGACCACAATCTGCTCGCCTGGAGGGCTCGATTGAAGTATGTGAGACCTTTAAGAGCTTTTTTATTAATAAGGTTGCTGATATCAGGGCCCACATTAGTTCTTCTTATTATGACTCTGATATCTCTGTTACATGCTCTGCCGTCTTTGACCGGTTTGAGCCTGTTAGTTTGTCTTTTTTAAAAGATATCATTGACCATATGAAGCCTGCTGGGTCCCCTGATGACCCCATTCCACCTCGCCTTCTTAAAGAGGTCCTGCCCACTCTAGCACCATTTGTGCTGAACATCATTAATGGATGCTTAGTTAGTGGTACAGTGCCTGCCTGCTTTAAGAGCGCAGTAGTGACCCCTCTTATCAAAAAACCTGGATTAGACTTATTAAATCCTTGTAATTTTAGGCCAATCTCAAAACTTCCTTTTATTTCTAAAGTCTTAGAGAAAATTGTCTACTCCCAGTTGAATTCATTTTTACTTAAATACAACACTATGGAGGTGTTCCAGTCTGGGTTTAAATCCCACCATAGTACCGAGTCCGCTCTGCTGAGGGTTTTTAATGATGTTCTTTTATCCACTGATTCCGGTCACTGTGTTGCTCTGGTGCTGTTGGACCTAACAGCAGCCTTTGATACAGTGGACCATCAGATCCTCGTGTCTCGCTTGGAAAATTGGGTGGGTATTAAGGGTGTTGTGTTAGATTGGTTTAGATCATATTTATCAGAGAGAAGTTTTTGTGTCCGCATCGGAGCTGCTGAGTCTGGAGTAGCACCGCTTACATGTGGAGTGCCCCAGGGCTCGATACTTGGTCCTCTCCTCTTCTCTCTTTATCTATTGCCATTGGGATCAATTTTTAGAAGACACGATATCGCCTTCCACTTTTATGCTGATGACTGCCAAATATATGTGTCTCTGAAGCAGGAAAATGCATATTCTGCAAACCATCTTTTAAAGTGTATTGAGGATATCAGGGTATGGCTGTCCGCAAATTTTTTGCACCTAAATGATGATAAGACTGAGGTCGTGTTGTTTGGGCCTAGTAACACCTCCAAAATTAACGTTGATCTGGGTCCTTTAAGTCAACATCTCACACTGACGGCAACTGACCTGGGTGTAAAATTGGACACTGATCTTAAACTTGATGCACATATTAAATCAGTTGTCAAGTCGAGCTTTTATCATTTAAGACAATTGGCCAAAGTGAAGCCATTTCTTTCTGTGCATCACTTTGAGATTTTAATCCATGCATTTATTACAGCTCGTTTAGACTACTGCAATGCACTTTATGTGGGAGTGGACAAGACATTACTTACCCGATTACAGTTGGTCCAAAATGCTGCTGCTCGTCTTTTAGTTGGCGTTAAAAAACGGGACCATATTACGCCGATTTTAGCCTCACTTCACTGGCTCCCAGTTCATTTTAGGATCGATTTTAAAATTCTGCTATTTTGTTTTAAATGTCTTCACGGCCTCGCCCCTCCTTATTTGTCTGACCTGCTCCACCCATACATCCCCTCACGCTCACTCAGATCTGCCGCTCTGTCATTATTGGCTGTCCCAAAAACAAAGAGGAAGCTGAGAGGTGATCGTGCCTTTTCAGTCGCCGCCCCAAAACTGTGGAACGATCTTCCCCTGTACATCAGGCAGGCCGAATCACTCTCTGCTTTTAAATCCTCTCTTAAAACACATTTATTCTCTTTGGCTTTTAACTCAGTCTGAGATGTTGGCTCTTATTTTGTTCTTATTTTGTTTTATTGTTTTAATGACTGTTCTTTGTGTGTGTGTGTCTTTGTGCTGTATGTGTATACACATGATTTGTTTTGTTTCTTGTTTTTAAATCTTGTTTTTAGTTGTGTACAGCACTTTGGCCAATAGCTTTGATTTAAAGTGCTTTATAAATAAATGAAGTTGAAGTTGAAGTTGATTATAAAAGTCTTGTTTGTGAGTGAGCGGACGTTTAGTAAGGAGACTTTGAAGACTTGATGTGTTTGATCGGCATCACTTACATCACTTGTGCATTTCACTGGGATCAAATTTTGTTTGTTACAATGTTTTGTGCCCTTGTGTTTTCTTCTGATTACATTTTTATTTCGATTCTGAGAGCCATGCCACCGGCTATTTAAAATAACTGGAATGTAGCACTTACTAGGAGCATGGGTTCCAGTGTGTCAGACCTGAGTCACTGAGTGTGCAGGAGAAGTAAGTGAGTTCCTACAAACATTATTCCTACATTAGTCAAAAACAAGACTCTCGTTAGCATGCTTGTGGCTACCGCCTGGTAAAAACTACCGCCAAGAGTTACCAGCCAGGTAGGAGGAACATAAGCGCATGATACCTTGGCCTTCTCGATGTCCTTGCCAATGGTGGAGAGTAGGATGCAGAGACACTCTAGTCTTTCCTCGCTGTGGCTCTTCTGGAGCAGCTTGACTATACAGTCATGCAATATAAGCTCCGACAGCATCTCCACCTTAAACAGCTCCCCGATAAACTTGATGTTACCGAGGGAACGGTGGCGGGCCTCGTCCTTCATGGCGTCCAGCTCCTCGATCAGGCGCTGACGCTCCTCATCCTGGCGGGAAATATCGGGGGTTGGCGTTAACACGAGACGAGGCCCGGATATACGGCACATTTAACACAACTAAAACGACTGGACTGCACTCTAACAATACACATCCAATGATGTGCACTTGGAGGGAAGGTGCACTATCAAGATGGTGAGACTGTCGCACCTCTGATGCGGCTTCCAGCTCCTTCTGCTTGCGCTCGTTGCTGTCCTTGTCCTTCGCAAACTCCTTCTGGCAGCAATTGAGCAGCAGCCTTCCAAAATTCACTGTGCCTCCTGACTTATCAGAGGTGGGCACTTTCAGCTGGGTACCATGAAGAGCAAGCAACAAGCACAAGTGAATAAGAGGTTTTTTCATGACTAGCAACATTAACACAGATGAATGTAGCCAGGGTGCAAATTTTGCTTTCTGACCTGTGTGCAAATTTAGGATAAGCTTGAAATATCACTGCTCAACACATACTACTTTAACTGCCATCACAGATAAGACAAAGTTGCCTTTTGTTAATTTATGTACATTGGCATCAGTCAGACAGTCAGTCAGTCAGTCAGACGGACAGACAGAC
Organism: Brachyhypopomus gauderio; assembly: GCF_052324685.1. Lineage (NCBI taxonomy): Eukaryota > Metazoa > Chordata > Actinopteri > Gymnotiformes > Hypopomidae > Brachyhypopomus > Brachyhypopomus gauderio. The sequence goes on from NW_027507008.1 coordinate 147,168, forward strand.
AGACAGACAGACAGACAGATAGATAGATAGATAGATAGATAGATAGATAGATAGATCTCTTCAGACACTCTGCTAAATTATGCCCTTTCATTATTCTGTGTCCTTGGCCAGTAATTGCACAGCATGGACAGAGGACACAGATCAAAGCAGTTCATTCCTCCCTTTCTGACCAATCAGAAGTCTTGGGAGGGCAGTTGCTGTTTCTGAACACTTGGTGATCTCATGACAGTCAAAGGAGAAAGACACGTACAAACCGGTGAGCAGCACGGCCTGATCTTGCGTCAGAATGGTACATCTGGAGAACAAGGAGACCTTGGCCCGATGACGAAGAGGAAGGGTGATGGTTACCTCACCCCATCACCTCACCTCATGTGGGTCACCAATGAGACCTAACATGCTTAATTCATGTCACTGAAGTATGATGTAATAGTAACCTAATAGTAAAACTGAAGTATGATGAGTAATCGTCAACTGTTGGGAAAGATTCAGTCTGCTGAAAAATACGCCAATATGAGGTGGACTGAAAAGTATCAGCCATAGGCTTAGTGTACAATTTTTTAAATGACAAATACAAAGAATATTTTTAAAATTTTGTATTTATTTTTTAGGCTACCATTTTTATTTAGTAAGTAAAGACATTGAAAAGAAGAACACAAACACTTTGACTTGGTGAGAAAGAGCCACACATGATTTATCACAGCACAGAATGTCATGGAAATGTATAATTGTGTTTTGCACATTTTAAATGTAAAAGAGTTCAAATAGCCTTTATGGGCAGTGTTTTTTTTCTGCAGTGTTTGTTAAGGGCCAGTAAAGCATTTTCATATAAATATCAACTATATGCCCACGCTGAGGTGTCCTCTTTTTCACCATCTCTGATCCGGTCACCCTAAGTGAACACTTCAGGAACCAGGAGAACAGATTCACAACACACAAGTATCAGGAAAGACTTCTAAAGTTTAATGATAATATGTGTAGTTGAATACAGAACAAAATAGATGGGTCTTAAGACAATTTGGTAAGAATAATAAACCATATGTGTGATTGGTGTTCTCCTTATCAGGAGAGGAGGTACAGTAGACTGGATGTAGGGGAATGGAAAAGTCCAGGGAGAGAGATTCTAAGTGAGGTGCAGACACACAGATAAGGGAATGAACAACATGTCAGTGTGTTCTGATTAAGGATTTGCTGGGTGTACGTATGTCTGAAAAACATCTGGCACAGGAACATCTGTCCAGCGCAGTGGAGTTGGGGTGAAGCAGGGGGACCATAACAGCTGGAACAGGTTGAGACTCAGTAGCAGCATGATGTCAGGAGTAGGTTTACCTCATCAAGAGGAGAGACAAGATCATTAGACATGCCTTAGTACAGAGAAGTATAAATTAATGGACTATAGTGTGCAAGGCTCCAGCAAATCTAGCTATGGCAGCACAGCTAAAAGGGTGGAGCTAGAAAATAGCACAGGCATGAGACAAGCAATTAGACAATAGCATTCACCCAATTTTAAATGATAGTTTTCTGTCTTTTTGTCAGACGACTATAGGCTATCTTGCTCTGAAAATGACAATATTTTCTTTATTTAAAATTAGGGGTGGCCATAGATTATTTTTTTAAATCTAGATTAATCTCACTGAAATCTTGAAAATAATCTTAATTAATCTAGATTAAAATGGCTCATTCGGAATATGCGTGCTACCCAAGTAATGATTAAAAGTCCGTTTTTGAGATAAGGGTTCTTTATACAGAGGATCTCCTGTTTTCAAAATGCATCAATAACTGCTTGAGAAAGCTGTTCTACTTTGATACTTGAAGAAAAAAAACATGCTCAATAAAATGTAGGCTACTCGTGTTCAATGGTTTATTCAGTTAAACATGAAAATAGTACGGTATGCCTACATACTTTAAGAGGGCATATTCAGTCAAACATAAATTTGTAAGGTTAACTTAAATTTAATTTGAACTTAACAGGCAGCCAATGTAGGGAGGCCAACACTGGAGAAATATGCTCCCTTTTCTTAGTTCCAGTCAGGAGCCTAGTTGCTGCATTTTGAACAAGCTGAAGGCGTGACAGAGCTGATTGGTTGATACCCAAATACAGAGAATTACAGTAATCAAGCCATGATGTAATAAAAGCATGAACAACTGTTTCCATATCTTTAAAAGTTAAAATAGATTTGAGCTTAGAGATTTTCCTTAGCTGATAAAAACTGGAACTATCTGTTTATCAAATGTAAGTGTGGAATCAAAGAGAACGCTGAGATTCCTTACGTAGCTATGAGTATTTATTAATAAAGGCTCCAGATGTTTAGCATTTGGTGTAACACTGTCTGGATAAAAAAATAATAATAATAGCCTCTGTTTGGCCATCATTCCATTTTTAAAAATTATTGGACAGCCAAATTCTTATGTCCTGCAGGCAATGTCGATGGGCCGCGTCTTGCAGAGTATCTGCACATTGTTGACCTACAAATTTAATGACTTAAGACCTCCAAGAATAAAAATTAAGACCATTACCATGGCAAAAACATGAATTCTCAAGCTGGGCCCCTCCAAAGCTTTCAGGTAGTCCATGTTAATGTGAGACCTGCTTTGCCTTGCAAATTATTAGCACAATGTCTGATAAACACAGCCTCAAATCATCAAATCATTTGTGCACGATTGCAGTATTTACTTTTGAATGGTCATTTTTGAGAACCTTGCCTCAAATATGGCAATATTTCTACAAATATGTCGAAGCAAAAGGTAGGAGAATCTTTAAGGCGACATCACCAAGTTGAGGGTATTCCTGCATCAGCCCTTGGTTTTTTAAGTAAATAAATTGATTTTAAGATGGATAACAAATAGCAAGACATGGCACACATGCACTTGGCAAGAGAACTAGAGTGAATGGCGCTACTGTGTGTATGTGAATGTTTTTATAGAAGAACAATCATGGGTTCAAAATACTACTGTTTTAATTGGTATTTGAATTGAATTTGAAATGAAACTGTGGCTGATTTAGCCGTGTTATACTAGTCCAACCATGCTTCTTTTTTACTGTGTGGTTAGACTGAGACTTGCGCTGTAGAAGTAGAATTAAAAATATTTTTTGTCTTTTTGGACATTAATAGCTTTTTCACTCCCCTTAGATGAAATTTAATGCCACTCTTCAAAAAAGAATGTAATTCAATACATTTAAAGACCTTAAAAATCTTTTATTTAAGCCTTTTAAAGGACCCGCCGGGACCCTGGTCTTGGTAATGATGGGCACCGAATTCCAGGCATCTTCCTGAGGTTGGGTGATGCGGCCTCCAGACGGGTGGGCCCCGTCGCGACCAACACGCCCGACTGGAGTCCTTCTTAGACAGGAGCTGCTCAGGTACCTTGATCTGCTCCCTCTGCTCCTCCAAGTTTGCCTCTTTGTGGATCTCGACGATGGTCTTGGGGCCCTGGTCACCCCTCCGGGGCACCCAGTTATTCTACCGTAGTTGGAAAGAGAGGAGCGCTTTCAAAATGCATTCAACACGGCAGCCACCTTGTCAGGATGGGCAATTAAGAAAAGCAAACCTGCAAAAGGAAAGCAGTCCAACCACCTCTGCATGACTAGCAATGAAACCTCCACACTCAAATACTGAAGCTGGTCAACGGCTGTTCTATAAACTATACTTGTACAGTAAGCATTCGAGTATAAATTAATGAAAGCAAGGAAACATTTGTAGAGACACTGAAGAAGTCCAACGGATGGGTGTGTAACACTTACCTGTCTGAGGTCCAGGACATCTTGCAGTTTGCAGCGGATCCTCAATGAGGTCTTCCTCGCGTTTATTATTTTGCTTATGTAGCTGCAATAGTGGTCCATTTTGGGCTGATTAGTCAAAAACAAGACTCTCGTTAGCATGCTTGTGGCTACCGCCTGGTAAAAACTACCGCCAAGAGTTAACAGCCAGGTAGGAGGAACATAAGCGCATGATACCTTGGCCTTCTCGATGTCCTTGCCAATGGTGGAGAGTAGGATGCAGAGACACTCTAGTCTTTCCTCGCTGTGGCTCTTCTGGAGCAGCTTGACTATACAGTCATGCAATATAAGCTCCGACAGCATCTCCACCTTAAACAGCTCCCCGATAAACTTGATGTTACCGAGGGAACGGTGGCGGGCCTCGTCCTTCATGGCATCCAGCTCCTCGATCAGGCGCTGACGCTCCTCATCCTGGCGGGAAATATCGGGGGTTGGCGTTAACACGAGACGAGGCCCGGATATACGGCACATTTAACACAACTAAAACGACTGGACTTCACTCTAACAATACACATCCAATGATGTGCACTTGGAGGGAAGGTGCACTATCAAGATGGTGAGACTGTCGCACCTCTGATGCGGCTTCCAGCTCCTTCTGCTTGCGCTCGTTGCTGTCCTTGTCCTTCGCAAACTCCTTCTGGCAGCAATTGAGCAGCAGCCTTCCAAAATTCACTGTGCCTCCTGACTTATCAGAGGTGGGCACTTTCAGCTGGGTACCATGAAGAGCAAGCAACAAGCACAAGTGAATAAGAGGTTTTTTCATGACTAGCAACATTAACACAGATGAATGTAGCCAGGGTGCAAATTTTGCTTTCTGACCTGTGTGCAAATTTAGGATAAGCTTGAAATATCACTGCTCAACACATACTACTTTAACTGCCATCACAGATAAGACAAAGTTGCCTTTTGTTAATTTATGTACATTGGCATCAGTCAGACAGTCAGTCAGTCAGTCAGACGTACAGACAGACAGACAGACAGACGGACAGACAGACGGACAGATAGATAGATAAATAGATAGATAGATAGATAGATAGATAGATAGATAGATAGATAGATAGATAGATAGATAGATCTCTTCAGACACTCTGCTAAATTATGCCCTTTCATTATTCTGTGTCCTTGGCCAGTAATTGCACAGCATGGACAGAGGACACAGATCAAAGCAGTTCATTCCTCCCTTTCTGACCAATCAGAAGTCTTGGGAGGGCAGTTGCTGTTTCTGAACACTTGGTGATCTCATGACAGTCAAAGGAGAAAGACACGTACAAACCGGTGAGCAGCACGGCCTGATCTTGCGTCAGAATGGTACATCTGGAGAACAAGGAGACCTTGGCCCGATGACGAAGAGGAAGGGTGATGGTTACCTCACCCCATCACCTCACCTCATGTGGGTCACCAATGAGACCTAACATGCTTAATTCATGTCACTGAAGTATGATGTAATAGTAACCTAATAGTAAAACTGAAGTATGATGAGTAATCGTCAACTGTTGGGAAAGATTCAGTCTGCTGAAAAATACGCCCAATATGAGGTGGACTGAAAAGTATCAGCCATAGGCTTAGTGTACAATTTTTTAAATGACAAATACAAAGAATATTTTTAAAATTTTGTATTTATTTTTTAGGCTACCATTTTTATTTAGTAAGTAAAGACATTGAAAAGAAGAACACAAACACTTTGACTTGGTGAGAAAGAGCCACACATGATTTATCACAGCACAGAATGTCATGGAAATGTATAATTGTGTTTTGCACATTTTAAATGTAAAAGAGTTCAAATAGCCTTTATGGGCAGTGTTTTTTTTCTGCAGTGTTTGTTAAGGGCCAGTAAAGCATTTTCATATAAATATCAACTATATGCCCACGCTGAGGTGTCCTCTTTTTCACCATCTCTGATCCGGTCACCCTAAGTGAACACTTCAGGAACCAGGAGAACAGATTCACAACACACAAGTATCAGGAAAGACTTCTAAAGTTTAATGATAATATGTGTAGTTGAATACAGAACAAAATAGATGGGTCTTAAGACAATTTGGTAAGAATAATAAACCATATGTGTGATTGGTGTTCTCCTTATCAGGAGAGGAGGTACAGTAGACTGGATGTAGGGGAATGGAAAAGTCCAGGGAGAGAGATTCTAAGTGAGGTGCAGACACACAGATAAGGGAATGAACAACATGTCAGTGTGTTCTGATTAAGGATTTGCTGGGTGTACGTATGTCTGAAAAACATCTGGCACAGGAACATCTGTCCAGCGCAGTGGAGTTGGGGTGAAGCAGGGGGACCATAACAGCTGGAACAGGTTGAGACTCAGTAGCAGCATGATGTCAGGAGTAGGTTTACCTCATCAAGAGGAGAGACAAGATCATTAGACATGCCTTAGTACAGAGAAGTATAAATTAATGGACTATAGTGTGCAAGGCTCCAGCAAATCTAGCTATGGCAGCACAGCTAAAAGGGTGGAGCTAGAAAATAGCACAGGCATGAGACAAGCAATTAGACAATAGCATTCACCCAATTTTAAATGATAGTTTTCTGTCTTTTTGTCAGACGACTATAGGCTATCTTGCTCTGAAAATGACAATATTTTCTTTATTTAAAATTAGGGGTGGCCATAGATTATTTTTTTAAATCTAGATTAATCTCACTGAAATCTTGAAACTAATCTTAATTAATCTAGATTAAAATGGCTCATTCGGAATATGCGTGCTACCCAAGTAATGATTAAAAGTCCGTTTTTGAGATAAGGGTTCTTTATACAGAGGATCTCCTGTTTTCAAAATGCATCAATAACTGATTGAGAAAGCTGTTCTACTTTGATACTTGAAGAAAAAAAACATGCTCAATAAAATGTAGGCTACTCGTGTTCAATGGTTTATTCAGTTAAACATGAAAATAGTACGGTATGCCTACATACTTTAAGAGGGCATATTCAGTCAAACATGAATTTGTAAGGTTAACTTAAATTTAATTTGAACTTAACAGGCAGCCAATGTAGGGAGGCCAACACTGGAGAAATATGCTCCCTTTTCTTAGTTCCAGTCAGGAGCCTAGCTGCTGCATTTTGAACAAGCTGAAGGCGTGACAGAGCTGATTGGTTGATACCCAAATACAGAGAATTACAGTAATCAAGCCATGATGTAATAAAAGCATGAACAACTGTTTCCATATCTTTAAAAGTTAAAATAGATTTGAGCTTAGAGATTTTCCTTAGCTGATAAAAACTGGAACTATCTGTTTATCAAATGTAAGTGTGGAATCAAAGAGAACGCTGAGATTCCTTACGTAGCTCTGAGTATTTATTAATAAAGGCTCCAGATGTTTAGCATTTGGTGTAACACTGTCTGGATAAAAAAATAATAATAATAGCCTCTGTTTGGCCATCATTCCATTTTTTAAAAATTATTGGACAGCCAAATTCTTATGTCCTGCAGGCAATGTCGATGGGCCGCGTCTTGCAGAGTATCTGCACATTGTTGACCTACAAATTTAATGACTTAAGACCTCCAAGAATAAAAATTAAGACCATTACCATGGCAAAAACATGAATTCTCAAGCTGGGCCCCTCCAAAGCTTTCAGGTAGTCCATGTTAATGTGAGACCTGCTTTGCCTTGCAAATTATTAGCACAATGTCTGATAAACACAGCCTCAAATCATCAAATCATTTGTGCACGATTGCAGTATTTACTTTTGAATGGTCATTTTTGAGAACCTTGCCTCAAATATGGCAATATTTCTACAAATATGTCGAAGCAAAAGGTAGGAGAATCTTTAAGGCGACATCACCAAGTTGAGGGTATTCCTGCATCAGCCCTTGGTTTTTTAAGTAAATAAATTGATTTTAAGATGGATAACAAATAGCAAGACATGGCACACATGCACTTGGCAAGAGAACTAGAGTGAATGGCGCTACTGTGTGTATGTGAATGTTTTTATAGAAGAACAATCATGGGTTCAAAATACTACTGTTTTAATTGGTATTTGAATTGAATTTGAAATGAAACTGTGGCTGATTTAGCCGTGTTATACTAGTCCAACCATGCTTCTTTTTTACTGTGTGGTTAGACTGAGACTTGCGTTGTAGAAGTAGAATTGAAAATATTTTTTGTCTTTTTGGACATTAATAACTTTTTCACTCCCCTTAGATGAAATTTAATGCCACTCTTCAAAAAAGAATGTAATTCAATACATTTAAAGACCTTAAAAATCTTTTATTTAAGCCTTTTAAAGGACCCGCCGGGACCCTGGTCTTGGTAATGATGGGCACCGAATTCCAGGCATCTTCCTGAGGTTGGGTGATGCGGCCTCCGGACGGGTGGGCCCCGTCGTGACCAACACGCCCGACTGGAGTCCTTCTTAGACAGGAGCTGCTCAGGTACCTTGATCTGCTCCCTCTGCTCCTCCAAGTTTGCCTCTTTGTGGATCTCGACGATGGTCTTGGGGCCCTGGTCACCCCTCCGGGGCACCCAGTTATTCTACCATAGTTGGAAAGAGAGGAGCGCTTTCAAAATGCATTCAACACGGCAGCCACCTTGTCAGGATGGGCAATTAAGAAAAGCAAACCTGCAAAAGGAAAGCAGTCCAACCACCTCTGCATGACTAGCAATGAAACCTCCACACTCAAATACTGAAGCTGGTCAATGGCTGTTCTATAAACTATACTTGTACAGTAAGCATTCGAGTATAAATTAATGAAAGCAAGGAAACATTTGTAGAGACACTGAAGAAGTCCAACGGATGGGTGTGTAACACTTACCTGTCTGAGGTCCAGGACATCTTGCAGTTTGCAGCGGATCCTCAATGAGGTCTTCCTCGCGTTTATTATTTTACTTATGTAGCTGCAATAGTGGTCCATTTTGGGCTGATTAGTCAAAAACAAGACTCTCGTTAGCATGCTTGTGGCTACCGCCTGGTAAAAACTACCGCCAAGAGTTAACAGCCAGGTAGGAGGAACATAAGCGCATGATACCTTGGCCTTCTCGATGTCCTTGCCAATGGTGGAGAGTAGGATGCAGAGACACTCTAGTCTTTCCTCGCTGTGGCTCTTCTGGAGCAGCTTGACTATACAGTCATGCAATATAAGCTCCGACAGCATCTCCACCTTAAACAGCTCCCCGATAAACTTGATGTTACCGAGGGAACGGTGGCGGGCCTCGTCCTTCATGGCGTCCAGCTCCTCGATCAGGCGCTGACGCTCCTCATCCTGGCGGGAAATATCGGGGGTTGGCGTTAACACGAGACGAGGCCCGGATATACGGCACATTTAACACAACTAAAACGACTGGACTGCACTCTAACAATACACATCCAATGATGTGCACTTGGAGGGAAGGTGCACTATCAAGATGGTGAGACTGTCGCACCTCTGATGCGGCTTCCAGCTCCTTCTGCTTGCGCTCGTTGCTGTCCTTGTCCTTCGCAAACTCCTTCTGGCAGCAATTGAGCAGCAGCCTTCCAAAATTCACTGTGCCTCCTGACTTATCAGAGGTGGGCACTTTCAGCTGGGTACCATGAAGAGCAAGCAACAAGCACAAGTGAATAAGAGGTTTTTTCATGACTAGCAACATTAACACAGATGAATGTAGCCAGGGTGCAAATTTTGCTTTCTGACCTGTGTGCAAATTTAGGATAAGCTTGAAATATCACTGCTCAACACATACTACTTTAACTGCCATCACAGATAAGACAAAGTTGCCTTTTGTTAATTTATGTACATTGGCATCAGTCAGACAGTCAGTCAGTCAGTCAGACGGACAGACAGACAGACAGACAGACAGACAGATAGATAGATAGATAGATAGATAGATAGATAGATAGATCTCTTCAGACACTCTGCTAAATTATGCCCTTTCATTATTCTGTGTCCTTGGCCAGTAATTGCACAGCATGGACAGAGGACACAGATCAAAGCAGTTCATTCCTCCCTTTCTGACCAATCAGAAGTCTTGGGAGGGCAGTTGCTGTTTCTGAACACTTGGTGATCTCATGACAGTCAAAGGAGAAAGACACGTACAAACCGGTGAGCAGCACGGCCTGATCTTGCGTCAGAATGGTACATCTGGAGAACAAGGAGACCTTGGCCCGATGACGAAGAGGAAGGGTGATGGTTACCTCACCCCATCACCTCACCTCATGTGGGTCACCAATGAGACCTAACATGCTTAATTCATGTCACTGAAGTATGATGTAATAGTAACCTAATAGTAAAACTGAAGTATGATGAGTAATCGTCAACTGTTGGGAAAGATTCAGTCTGCTGAAAAATACGCCAATATGAGGTGGACTGAAAAGTATCAGCCATAGGCTTAGTGTACAATTTTTTAAATGACAAATACAAAGAATATTTTTAAAATTTTGTATTTATTTTTTAGGCTACCATTTTTATTTAGTAAGTAAAGACATTGAAAAGAAGAACACAAACACTTTGACTTGGTGAGAAAGAGCCACACATGATTTATCACAGCACAGAATGTCATGGAAATGTATAATTGTGTTTTGCACATTTTAAATGTAAAAGAGTTCAAATAGCCTTTATGGGCAGTGTTTTTTTTCTGCAGTGTTTGTTAAGGGCCAGTAAAGCATTTTCATATAAATATCAACTATATGCCCACGCTGAGGTGTCCTCTTTTTCACCATCTCTGATCCGGTCACCCTAAGTGAACACTTCAGGAACCAGGAGAACAGATTCACAACACACAAGTATCAGGAAAGACTTCTAAAGTTTAATGATAATATGTGTAGTTGAATACAGAACAAAATAGATGGGTCTTAAGACAATTTGGTAAGAATAATAAACCATATGTGTGATTGGTGTTCTCCTTATCAGGAGAGGAGGTACAGTAGACTGGATGTAGGGGAATGGAAAAGTCCAGGGAGAGAGATTCTAAGTGAGGTGCAGACACACAGATAAGGGAATGAACAACATGTCAGTGTGTTCTGATTAAGGATTTGCTGGGTGTACGTATGTCTGAAAAACATCTGGCACAGGAACATCTGTCCAGCGCAGTGGAGTTGGGGTGAAGCAGGGGGACCATAACAGCTGGAACAGGTTGAGACTCAGTAGCAGCATGATGTCAGGAGTAGGTTTACCTCATCAAGAGGAGAGACAAGATCATTAGACATGCCTTAGTACAGAGAAGTATAAATTAATGGACTATAGTGTGCAAGGCTCCAGCAAATCTAGCTATGGCAGCACAGCTAAAAGGGTGGAGCTAGAAAATAGCACAGGCATGAGACAAGCAATTAGACAATAGCATTCACCCAATTTTAAATGATAGTTTTCTGTCTTTTTGTCAGACGACTATAGGCTATCTTGCTCTGAAAATGACAATATTTTCTTTATTTAAAATTAGGGGTGGCCATAGATTATTTTTTTAAATCTAGATTAATCTCACTGAAATCTTGAAAATAATCTTAATTAATCTAGATTAAAATGGCTCATTCGGAATATGCGTGCTACCCAAGTAATGATTAAAAGTCCGTTTTTGAGATAAGGGTTCTTTATACAGAGGATCTCCTGTTTTCAAAATGCATCAATAACTGCTTGAGAAAGCTGTTCTACTTTGATACTTGAAGAAAAAAAACATGCTCAATAAAATGTAGGCTACTCGTGTTCAATGGTTTATTCAGTTAAACATGAAAATAGTACGGTATGCCTACATACTTTAAGAGGGCATATTCAGTCAAACATAAATTTGTAAGGTTAACTTAAATTTAATTTGAACTTAACAGGCAGCCAATGTAGGGAGGCCAACACTGGAGAAATATGCTCCCTTTTCTTAGTTCCAGTCAGGAGCCTAGTTGCTGCATTTTGAACAAGCTGAAGGCGTGACAGAGCTGATTGGTTGATACCCAAATACAGAGAATTACAGTAATCAAGCCATGATGTAATAAAAGCATGAACAACTGTTTCCATATCTTTAAAAGTTAAAATAGATTTGAGCTTAGAGATTTTCCTTAGCTGATAAAAACTGGAACTATCTGTTTATCAAATGTAAGTGTGGAATCAAAGAGAACGCTGAGATTCCTTACGTAGCTATGAGTATTTATTAATAAAGGCTCCAGATGTTTAGCATTTGGTGTAACACTGTCTGGATAAAAAAATAATAATAATAGCCTCTGTTTGGCCATCATTCCATTTTTAAAAATTATTGGACAGCCAAATTCTTATGTCCTGCAGGCAATGTCGATGGGCCGCGTCTTGCAGAGTATCTGCACATTGTTGACCTACAAATTTAATGACTTAAGACCTCCAAGAATAAAAATTAAGACCATTACCATGGCAAAAACATGAATTCTCAAGCTGGGCCCCTCCAAAGCTTTCAGGTAGTCCATGTTAATGTGAGACCTGCTTTGCCTTGCAAATTATTAGCACAATGTCTGATAAACACAGCCTCAAATCATCAAATCATTTGTGCACGATTGCAGTATTTACTTTTGAATGGTCATTTTTGAGAACCTTGCCTCAAATATGGCAATATTTCTACAAATATGTCGAAGCAAAAGGTAGGAGAATCTTTAAGGCGACATCACCAAGTTGAGGGTATTCCTGCATCAGCCCTTGGTTTTTTAAGTAAATAAATTGATTTTAAGATGGATAACAAATAGCAAGACATGGCACACATGCACTTGGCAAGAGAACTAGAGTGAATGGCGCTACTGTGTGTATGTGAATGTTTTTATAGAAGAACAATCATGGGTTCAAAATACTACTGTTTTAATTGGTATTTGAATTGAATTTGAAATGAAACTGTGGCTGATTTAGCCGTGTTATACTAGTCCAACCATGCTTCTTTTTTACTGTGTGGTTAGACTGAGACTTGCGCTGTAGAAGTAGAATTAAAAATATTTTTTGTCTTTTTGGACATTAATAGCTTTTTCACTCCCCTTAGATGAAATTTAATGCCACTCTTCAAAAAAGAATGTAATTCAATACATTTAAAGACCTTAAAAATCTTTTATTTAAGCCTTTTAAAGGACCCGCCGGGACCCTGGTCTTGGTAATGATGGGCACCGAATTCCAGGCATCTTCCTGAGGTTGGGTGATGCGGCCTCCAGACGGGTGGGCCCCGTCGCGACCAACACGCCCGACTGGAGTCCTTCTTAGACAGGAGCTGCTCAGGTACCTTGATCTGCTCCCTCTGCTCCTCCAAGTTTGCCTCTTTGTGGATCTCGACGATGGTCTTGGGGCCCTGGTCACCCCTCCGGGGCACCCAGTTATTCTACCGTAGTTGGAAAGAGAGGAGCGCTTTCAAAATGCATTCAACACGGCAGCCACCTTGTCAGGATGGGCAATTAAGAAAAGCAAACCTGCAAAAGGAAAGCAGTCCAACCACCTCTGCATGACTAGCAATGAAACCTCCACACTCAAATACTGAAGCTGGTCAACGGCTGTTCTATAAACTATACTTGTACAGTAAGCATTCGAGTATAAATTAATGAAAGCAAGGAAACATTTGTAGAGACACTGAAGAAGTCCAACGGATGGGTGTGTAACACTTACCTGTCTGAGGTCCAGGACATCTTGCAGTTTGCAGCGGATCCTCAATGAGGTCTTCCTCGCGTTTATTATTTTGCTTATGTAGCTGCAATAGTGGTCCATTTTGGGCTGATTAGTCAAAAACAAGACTCTCGTTAGCATGCTTGTGGCTACCGCCTGGTAAAAACTACCGCCAAGAGTTAACAGCCAGGTAGGAGGAACATAAGCGCATGATACCTTGGCCTTCTCGATGTCCTTGCCAATGGTGGAGAGTAGGATGCAGAGACACTCTAGTCTTTCCTCGCTGTGGCTCTTCTGGAGCAGCTTGACTATACAGTCATGCAATATAAGCTCCGACAGCATCTCCACCTTAAACAGCTCCCCGATAAACTTGATGTTACCGAGGGAACGGTGGCGGGCCTCGTCCTTCATGGCATCCAGCTCCTCGATCAGGCGCTGACGCTCCTCATCCTGGCGGGAAATATCGGGGGTTGGCGTTAACACGAGACGAGGCCCGGATATACGGCACATTTAACACAACTAAAACGACTGGACTTCACTCTAACAATACACATCCAATGATGTGCACTTGGAGGGAAGGTGCACTATCAAGATGGTGAGACTGTCGCACCTCTGATGCGGCTTCCAGCTCCTTCTGCTTGCGCTCGTTGCTGTCCTTGTCCTTCGCAAACTCCTTCTGGCAGCAATTGAGCAGCAGCCTTCCAAAATTCACTGTGCCTCCTGACTTATCAGAGGTGGGCACTTTCAGCTGGGTACCATGAAGAGCAAGCAACAAGCACAAGTGAATAAGAGGTTTTTTCATGACTAGCAACATTAACACAGATGAATGTAGCCAGGGTGCAAATTTTGCTTTCTGACCTGTGTGCAAATTTAGGATAAGCTTGAAATATCACTGCTCAACACATACTACTTTAACTGCCATCACAGATAAGACAAAGTTGCCTTTTGTTAATTTATGTACATTGGCATCAGTCAGACAGTCAGTCAGTCAGTCAGACGTACAGACAGACAGACAGACAGACGGACAGACAGACGGACAGATAGATAGATAAATAGATAGATAGATAGATAGATAGATAGATAGATAGATAGATAGATAGATAGATAGATAGATAGATCTCTTCAGACACTCTGCTAAATTATGCCCTTTCATTATTCTGTGTCCTTGGCCAGTAATTGCACAGCATGGACAGAGGACACAGATCAAAGCAGTTCATTCCTCCCTTTCTGACCAATCAGAAGTCTTGGGAGGGCAGTTGCTGTTTCTGAACACTTGGTGATCTCATGACAGTCAAAGGAGAAAGACACGTACAAACCGGTGAGCAGCACGGCCTGATCTTGCGTCAGAATGGTACATCTGGAGAACAAGGAGACCTTGGCCCGATGACGAAGAGGAAGGGTGATGGTTACCTCACCCCATCACCTCACCTCATGTGGGTCACCAATGAGACCTAACATGCTTAATTCATGTCACTGAAGTATGATGTAATAGTAACCTAATAGTAAAACTGAAGTATGATGAGTAATCGTCAACTGTTGGGAAAGATTCAGTCTGCTGAAAAATACGCCCAATATGAGGTGGACTGAAAAGTATCAGCCATAGGCTTAGTGTACAATTTTTTAAATGACAAATACAAAGAATATTTTTAAAATTTTGTATTTATTTTTTAGGCTACCATTTTTATTTAGTAAGTAAAGACATTGAAAAGAAGAACACAAACACTTTGACTTGGTGAGAAAGAGCCACACATGATTTATCACAGCACAGAATGTCATGGAAATGTATAATTGTGTTTTGCACATTTTAAATGTAAAAGAGTTCAAATAGCCTTTATGGGCAGTGTTTTTTTTCTGCAGTGTTTGTTAAGGGCCAGTAAAGCATTTTCATATAAATATCAACTATATGCCCACGCTGAGGTGTCCTCTTTTTCACCATCTCTGATCCGGTCACCCTAAGTGAACACTTCAGGAACCAGGAGAACAGATTCACAACACACAAGTATCAGGAAAGACTTCTAAAGTTTAATGATAATATGTGTAGTTGAATACAGAACAAAATAGATGGGTCTTAAGACAATTTGGTAAGAATAATAAACCATATGTGTGATTGGTGTTCTCCTTATCAGGAGAGGAGGTACAGTAGACTGGATGTAGGGGAATGGAAAAGTCCAGGGAGAGAGATTCTAAGTGAGGTGCAGACACACAGATAAGGGAATGAACAACATGTCAGTGTGTTCTGATTAAGGATTTGCTGGGTGTACGTATGTCTGAAAAACATCTGGCACAGGAACATCTGTCCAGCGCAGTGGAGTTGGGGTGAAGCAGGGGGACCATAACAGCTGGAACAGGTTGAGACTCAGTAGCAGCATGATGTCAGGAGTAGGTTTACCTCATCAAGAGGAGAGACAAGATCATTAGACATGCCTTAGTACAGAGAAGTATAAATTAATGGACTATAGTGTGCAAGGCTCCAGCAAATCTAGCTATGGCAGCACAGCTAAAAGGGTGGAGCTAGAAAATAGCACAGGCATGAGACAAGCAATTAGACAATAGCATTCACCCAATTTTAAATGATAGTTTTCTGTCTTTTTGTCAGACGACTATAGGCTATCTTGCTCTGAAAATGACAATATTTTCTTTATTTAAAATTAGGGGTGGCCATAGATTATTTTTTTAAATCTAGATTAATCTCACTGAAATCTTGAAACTAATCTTAATTAATCTAGATTAAAATGGCTCATTCGGAATATGCGTGCTACCCAAGTAATGATTAAAAGTCCGTTTTTGAGATAAGGGTTCTTTATACAGAGGATCTCCTGTTTTCAAAATGCATCAATAACTGATTGAGAAAGCTGTTCTACTTTGATACTTGAAGAAAAAAAACATGCTCAATAAAATGTAGGCTACTCGTGTTCAATGGTTTATTCAGTTAAACATGAAAATAGTACGGTATGCCTACATACTTTAAGAGGGCATATTCAGTCAAACATGAATTTGTAAGGTTAACTTAAATTTAATTTGAACTTAACAGGCAGCCAATGTAGGGAGGCCAACACTGGAGAAATATGCTCCCTTTTCTTAGTTCCAGTCAGGAGCCTAGCTGCTGCATTTTGAACAAGCTGAAGGCGTGACAGAGCTGATTGGTTGATACCCAAATACAGAGAATTACAGTAATCAAGCCATGATGTAATAAAAGCATGAACAACTGTTTCCATATCTTTAAAAGTTAAAATAGATTTGAGCTTAGAGATTTTCCTTAGCTGATAAAAACTGGAACTATCTGTTTATCAAATGTAAGTGTGGAATCAAAGAGAACGCTGAGATTCCTTACGTAGCTCTGAGTATTTATTAATAAAGGCTCCAGATGTTTAGCATTTGGTGTAACACTGTCTGGATAAAAAAATAATAATAATAGCCTCTGTTTGGCCATCATTCCATTTTTTAAAAATTATTGGACAGCCAAATTCTTATGTCCTGCAGGCAATGTCGATGGGCCGCGTCTTGCAGAGTATCTGCACATTGTTGACCTACAAATTTAATGACTTAAGACCTCCAAGAATAAAAATTAAGACCATTACCATGGCAAAAACATGAATTCTCAAGCTGGGCCCCTCCAAAGCTTTCAGGTAGTCCATGTTAATGTGAGACCTGCTTTGCCTTGCAAATTATTAGCACAATGTCTGATAAACACAGCCTCAAATCATCAAATCATTTGTGCACGATTGCAGTATTTACTTTTGAATGGTCATTTTTGAGAACCTTGCCTCAAATATGGCAATATTTCTACAAATATGTCGAAGCAAAAGGTAGGAGAATCTTTAAGGCGACATCACCAAGTTGAGGGTATTCCTGCATCAGCCCTTGGTTTTTTAAGTAAATAAATTGATTTTAAGATGGATAACAAATAGCAAGACATGGCACACATGCACTTGGCAAGAGAACTAGAGTGAATGGCGCTACTGTGTGTATGTGAATGTTTTTATAGAAGAACAATCATGGGTTCAAAATACTACTGTTTTAATTGGTATTTGAATTGAATTTGAAATGAAACTGTGGCTGATTTAGCCGTGTTATACTAGTCCAACCATGCTTCTTTTTTACTGTGTGGTTAGACTGAGACTTGCGCTGTAGAAGTAGAATTAAAAATATTTTTTGTCTTTTTGGACATTAATAGCTTTTTCACTCCCCTTAGATGAAATTTAATGCCACTCTTCAAAAAAGAATGTAATTCAATACATTTAAAGACCTTAAAAATCTTTTATTTAAGCCTTTTAAAGGACCCGCCGGGACCCTGGTCTTGGTAATGATGGGCACCGAATTCCAGGCATCTTCCTGAGGTTGGGTGATGCGGCCTCCAGACGGGTGGGCCCCGTCGCGACCAACACGCCCGACTGGAGTCCTTCTTAGACAGGAGCTGCTCAGGTACCTTGATCTGCTCCCTCTGCTCCTCCAAGTTTGCCTCTTTGTGGATCTCGACGATGGTCTTGGGGCCCTGGTCACCCCTCCGGGGCACCCAGTTATTCTACCGTAGTTGGAAAGAGAGGAGCGCTTTCAAAATGCATTCAACACGGCAGCCACCTTGTCAGGATGGGCAATTAAGAAAAGCAAACCTGCAAAAGGAAAGCAGTCCAACCACCTCTGCATGACTAGCAATGAAACCTCCACACTCAAATACTGAAGCTGGTCAACGGCTGTTCTATAAACTATACTTGTACAGTAAGCATTCGAGTATAAATTAATGAAAGCAAGGAAACATTTGTAGAGACACTGAAGAAGTCCAACGGATGGGTGTGTAACACTTACCTGTCTGAGGTCCAGGACATCTTGCAGTTTGCAGCGGATCCTCAATGAGGTCTTCCTCGCGTTTATTATTTTGCTTATGTAGCTGCAATAGTGGTCCATTTTGGGCTGATTAGTCAAAAACAAGACTCTCGTTAGCATGCTTGTGGCTACCGCCTGGTAAAAACTACCGCCAAGAGTTAACAGCCAGGTAGGAGGAACATAAGCGCATGATACCTTGGCCTTCTCGATGTCCTTGCCAATGGTGGAGAGTAGGATGCAGAGACACTCTAGTCTTTCCTCGCTGTGGCTCTTCTGGAGCAGCTTGACTATACAGTCATGCAATATAAGCTCCGACAGCATCTCCACCTTAAACAGCTCCCCGATAAACTTGATGTTACCGAGGGAACGGTGGCGGGCCTCGTCCTTCATGGCATCCAGCTCCTCGATCAGGCGCTGACGCTCCTCATCCTGGCGGGAAATATCGGGGGTTGGCGTTAACACGAGACGAGGCCCGGATATACGGCACATTTAACACAACTAAAACGACTGGACTTCACTCTAACAATACACATCCAATGATGTGCACTTGGAGGGAAGGTGCACTATCAAGATGGTGAGACTGTCGCACCTCTGATGCGGCTTCCAGCTCCTTCTGCTTGCGCTCGTTGCTGTCCTTGTCCTTCGCAAACTCCTTCTGGCAGCAATTGAGCAGCAGCCTTCCAAAATTCACTGTGCCTCCTGACTTATCAGAGGTGGGCACTTTCAGCTGGGTACCATGAAGAGCAAGCAACAAGCACAAGTGAATAAGAGGTTTTTTCATGACTAGCAACATTAACACAGATGAATGTAGCCAGGGTGCAAATTTTGCTTTCTGACCTGTGTGCAAATTTAGGATAAGCTTGAAATATCACTGCTCAACACATACTACTTTAACTGCCATCACAGATAAGACAAAGTTGCCTTTTGTTAATTTATGTACATTGGCATCAGTCAGACAGTCAGTCAGTCAGTCAGACGTACAGACAGACAGACAGACAGACGGACAGACAGACGGACAGATAGATAGATAAATAGATAGATAGATAGATAGATAGATAGATAGATAGATAGATAGATAGATAGATAGATAGATCTCTTCAGACACTCTGCTAAATTATGCCCTTTCATTATTCTGTGTCCTTGGCCAGTAATTGCACAGCATGGACAGAGGACACAGATCAAAGCAGTTCATTCCTCCCTTTCTGACCAATCAGAAGTCTTGGGAGGGCAGTTGCTGTTTCTGAACACTTGGTGATCTCATGACAGTCAAAGGAGAAAGACACGTACAAACCGGTGAGCAGCACGGCCTGATCTTGCGTCAGAATGGTACATCTGGAGAACAAGGAGACCTTGGCCCGATGACGAAGAGGAAGGGTGATGGTTACCTCACCCCATCACCTCACCTCATGTGGGTCACCAATGAGACCTAACATGCTTAATTCATGTCACTGAAGTATGATGTAATAGTAACCTAATAGTAAAACTGAAGTATGATGAGTAATCGTCAACTGTTGGGAAAGATTCAGTCTGCTGAAAAATACGCCCAATATGAGGTGGACTGAAAAGTATCAGCCATAGGCTTAGTGTACAATTTTTTAAATGACAAATACAAAGAATATTTTTAAAATTTTGTATTTATTTTTTAGGCTACCATTTTTATTTAGTAAGTAAAGACATTGAAAAGAAGAACACAAACACTTTGACTTGGTGAGAAAGAGCCACACATGATTTATCACAGCACAGAATGTCATGGAAATGTATAATTGTGTTTTGCACATTTTAAATGTAAAAGAGTTCAAATAGCCTTTATGGGCAGTGTTTATAGCCTTTATGGGCAGTGTTTTTTTTCTGCAGTGTTTGTTAAGGGCCAGTAAAGCATTTTCATATAAATATCAACTATATGCCCACGCTGAGGTGTCCTCTTTTTCACCATCTCTGATCCGGTCACCCTAAGTGAACACTTCAGGAACCAGGAGAACAGATTCACAACACACAAGTATCAGGAAAGACTTCTAAAGTTTAATGATAATATGTGTAGTTGAATACAGAACAAAATAGATGGGTCTTAAGACAATTTGGTAAGAATAATAAACCATATGTGTGATTGGTGTTCTCCTTATCAGGAGAGGAGGTACAGTAGACTGGATGTAGGGGAATGGAAAAGTCCAGGGAGAGAGATTCTAAGTGAGGTGCAGACACACAGATAAGGGAATGAACAACATGTCAGTGTGTTCTGATTAAGGATTTGCTGGGTGTACGTATGTCTGAAAAACATCTGGCACAGGAACATCTGTCCAGCGCAGTGGAGTTGGGGTGAAGCAGGGGGACCATAACAGCTGGAACAGGTTGAGACTCAGTAGCAGCATGATGTCAGGAGTAGGTTTACCTCATCAAGAGGAGAGACAAGATCATTAGACATGCCTTAGTACAGAGAAGTATAAATTAATGGACTATAGTGTGCAAGGCTCCAGCAAATCTAGCTATGGCAGCACAGCTAAAAGGGTGGAGCTAGAAAATAGCACAGGCATGAGACAAGCAATTAGACAATAGCATTCACCCAATTTTAAATGATAGTTTTCTGTCTTTTTGTCAGACGACTATAGGCTATCTTGCTCTGAAAATGACAATATTTTCTTTATTTAAAATTAGGGGTGGCCATAGATTATTTTTTTAAATCTAGATTAATCTCACTGAAATCTTGAAACTAATCTTAATTAATCTAGATTAAAATGGCTCATTCGGAATATGCGTGCTACCCAAGTAATGATTAAAAGTCCGTTTTTGAGATAAGGGTTCTTTATACAGAGGATCTCCTGTTTTCAAAATGCATCAATAACTGATTGAGAAAGCTGTTCTACTTTGATACTTGAAGAAAAAAAACATGCTCAATAAAATGTAGGCTACTCGTGTTCAATGGTTTATTCAGTTAAACATGAAAATAGTACGGTATGCCTACATACTTTAAGAGGGCATATTCAGTCAAACATGAATTTGTAAGGTTAACTTAAATTTAATTTGAACTTAACAGGCAGCCAATGTAGGGAGGCCAACACTGGAGAAATATGCTCCCTTTTCTTAGTTCCAGTCAGGAGCCTAGCTGCTGCATTTTGAACAAGCTGAAGGCGTGACAGAGCTGATTGGTTGATACCCAAATACAGAGAATTACAGTAATCAAGCCATGATGTAATAAAAGCATGAACAACTGTTTCCATATCTTTAAAAGTTAAAATAGATTTGAGCTTAGAGATTTTCCTTAGCTGATAAAAACTGGAACTATCTGTTTATCAAATGTAAGTGTGGAATCAAAGAGAACGCTGAGATTCCTTACGTAGCTCTGAGTATTTATTAATAAAGGCTCCAGATGTTTAGCATTTGGTGTAACACTGTCTGGATAAAAAAATAATAATAATAGCCTCTGTTTGGCCATCATTCCATTTTTTAAAAATTATTGGACAGCCAAATTCTTATGTCCTGCAGGCAATGTCGATGGGCCGCGTCTTGCAGAGTATCTGCACATTGTTGACCTACAAATTTAATGACTTAAGACCTCCAAGAATAAAAATTAAGACCATTACCATGGCAAAAACATGAATTCTCAAGCTGGGCCCCTCCAAAGCTTTCAGGTAGTCCATGTTAATGTGAGACCTGCTTTGCCTTGCAAATTATTAGCACAATGTCTGATAAACACAGCCTCAAATCATCAAATCATTTGTGCACGATTGCAGTATTTACTTTTGAATGGTCATTTTTGAGAACCTTGCCTCAAATATGGCAATATTTCTACAAATATGTCGAAGCAAAAGGTAGGAGAATCTTTAAGGCGACATCACCAAGTTGAGGGTATTCCTGCATCAGCCCTTGGTTTTTTAAGTAAATAAATTGATTTTAAGATGGATAACAAATAGCAAGACATGGCACACATGCACTTGGCAAGAGAACTAGAGTGAATGGCGCTACTGTGTGTATGTGAATGTTTTTATAGAAGAACAATCATGGGTTCAAAATACTACTGTTTTAATTGGTATTTGAATTGAATTTGAAATGAAACTGTGGCTGATTTAGCCGTGTTATACTAGTCCAACCATGCTTCTTTTTTACTGTGTGGTTAGACTGAGACTTGCGTTGTAGAAGTAGAATTGAAAATATTTTTTGTCTTTTTGGACATTAATAACTTTTTCACTCCCCTTAGATGAAATTTAATGCCACTCTTCAAAAAAGAATGTAATTCAATACATTTAAAGACCTTAAAAATCTTTTATTTAAGCCTTTTAAAGGACCCGCCGAGACCCTGGTCTTGGTAATGATGGGCACCGAATTCCAGGCATCTTCCTGAGGTTGGGTGATGCGGCCTCCGGACGGGTGGGCCCCGTCGTGACCAACACGCCCGACTGGAGTCCTTCTTAGACAGGAGCTGCTCAGGTACCTTGATCTGCTCCCTCTGCTCCTCCAAGTTTGCCTCTTTGTGGATCTCGACGATGGTCTTGGGGCCCTGGTCACCCCTCCGGGGCACCCAGTTATTCTACCATAGTTGGAAAGAGAGGAGCGCTTTCAAAATGCATTCAACACGGCAGCCACCTTGTCAGGATGGGCAATTAAGAAAAGCAAACCTGCAAAAGGAAAGCAGTCCAACCACCTCTGCATGACTAGCAATGAAACCTCCACACTCAAATACTGAAGCTGGTCAATGGCTGTTCTATAAACTATACTTGTACAGTAAGCATTCGAGTATAAATTAATGAAAGCAAGGAAACATTTGTAGAGACACTGAAGAAGTCCAACGGATGGGTGTGTAACACTTACCTGTCTGAGGTCCAGGACATCTTGCAGTTTGCAGCGGATCCTCAATGAGGTCTTCCTCGCGTTTATTATTTTACTTATGTAGCTGCAATAGTGGTCCATTTTGGGCTGATTAGTCAAAAACAAGACTCTCGTTAGCATGCTTGTGGCTACCGCCTGGTAAAAACTACCGCCAAGAGTTAACAGCCAGGTAGGAGGAACATAAGCGCATGATACCTTGGCCTTCTCGATGTCCTTGCCAATGGTGGAGAGTAGGATGCAGAGACACTCTAGTCTTTCCTCGCTGTGGCTCTTCTGGAGCAGCTTGACTATACAGTCATGCAATATAAGCTCCGACAGCATCTCCACCTTAAACAGCTCCCCGATAAACTTGATGTTACCGAGGGAACGGTGGCGGGCCTCGTCCTTTATGGCGTCCAGCTCCTCGATCAGGCGCTGACGCTCCTCATCCTGGCGGGAAATATCGGGGGGTTGGCGTTAACACGAGACGAGGCCCGGATATACGGCACATTTAACACAACTAAAACGACTGGACTTCACGCTAACAATACACATCCAATGTTGTGCACTTGGAGGGAAGGTGCACTATCAAGATGGTGAGACTGTCGCACCTCTGATGCGGCTTCCAGCTCCTTCTGCTTGCGCTCGTTGCTGTTCTTGTCCTTCGCAAACTCCTTCTGGCAGCAATTGAGCAGCAGCCTTCCAAAATTCACTGTGCCTCCTGACTTATCAGAGGTGGGCACTTTCAGCTGGGTACCATGAAGAGCAAGCAACAAGCACAAGTGAATAAGAGGTTTTTTCATGACTAGCAACATTAACACAGATGAATGTAGCCAGGGTGCAAATTTTGCTTTCTGACCTGTGTGCAAATTTAGGATAAGCTTGAAATATCACTGCTCAACACATACTACTTTAACTGCCATCACAGATAAGACAAAGTTGCCTTTTGTTAATTTATGTACATTGGCATCAGTCAGACAGTCAGTCAGTCAGTCAGACGGACAGACAGACAGACAGACAGACAGACAGACAGATAGATAGATAGATAGATAGATAGATAGATAGATAGATAGATAGATAGATCACTTCAGACACTCTCCTAAATTATGCCCTTTCATTATTCTGTGTCCTTGGCCAGTAATTGCACAGCATGGACAGAGGACACAGATCAAAGCAGTTCATTCCTCCCTTTCTGACCAATCAGAAGTCTTGGGAGGGCAGTTGCTGTTTCTGAACACTTGGTGATCTCATGACAGTCAAAGGAGAAAGACACGTACAAACCGGTGAGCAGCACGGCCTGATCTTGCGTCAGAATGGTACATCTGGAGAACAAGGAGACCTTGGCCCGATGACGAAGAGGAAGGGTGATGGTTACCTCACCCCATCACCTCACCTCATGTGGGTCACCAATGAGACCTAACATGCTTAATTCATGTCACTGAAGTATGATGTAATAGTAACCTAATAGTAAAACTGAAGTATGATGAGTAATCGTCAACTGTTGGGAAAGATTCAGTCTGCTGAAAAATACGCCCAATATGAGGTGGACTGAAAAGTATCAGCCATAGGCTTAGTGTACAATTTTTTAAATGACAAATACAAAGAATATTTTTAAAATTTTGTATTTATTTTTTAGGCTACCATTTTTATTTAGTAAGTAAAGACATTGAAAAGAAGAACACAAACACTTTGACTTGGTGAGAAAGAGCCACACATGATTTATCACAGCACAGAATGTCATGGAAATGTATAATTGTGTTTTGCACATTTTAAATGTAAAAGAGTTCAAATAGCCTTTATGGGCAGTGTTTTTTTTCTGCAGTGTTTGTTAAGGGCCAGTAAAGCATTTTCATATAAATATCAACTATATGCCCACGCTGAGGTGTCCTCTTTTTCACCATCTCTGATCCGGTCACCCTAAGTGAACACTTCAGGAACCAGGAGAACAGATTCACAACACACAAGTATCAGGAAAGACTTCTAAAGTTTAATGATAATATGTGTAGTTGAATACAGAACAAAATAGATGGGTCTTAAGACAATTTGGTAAGAATAATAAACCATATGTGTGATTGGTGTTCTCCTTATCAGGAGAGGAGGTACAGTAGACTGGATGTAGGGGAATGGAAAAGTCCAGGGAGAGAGATTCTAAGTGAGGTGCAGACACACAGATAAGGGAATGAACAACATGTCAGTGTGTTCTGATTAAGGATTTGCTGGGTGTACGTATGTCTGAAAAACATCTGGCACAGGAACATCTGTCCAGCGCAGTGGAGTTGGGGTGAAGCAGGGGGACCATAACAGCTGGAACAGGTTGAGACTCAGTAGCAGCATGATGTCAGGAGTAGGTTTACCTCATCAAGAGGAGAGACAAGATCATTAGACATGCCTTAGTACAGAGAAGTATAAATTAATGGACTATAGTGTGCAAGGCTCCAGCAAATCTAGCTATGGCAGCACAGCTAAAAGGGTGGAGCTAGAAAATAGCACAGGCATGAGACAAGCAATTAGACAATAGCATTCACCCAATTTTAAATGATAGTTTTCTGTCTTTTTGTCAGACGACTATAGGCTATCTTGCTCTGAAAATGACAATATTTTCTTTATTTAAAATTAGGGGTGGCCATAGATTATTTTTTTAAATCTAGATTAATCTCACTGAAATCTTGAAAATAATCTTAATTAATCTAGATTAAAATGGCTCATTCGGAATATGCGTGCTACCCAAGTAATGATTAAAAGTCCGTTTTTGAGATAAGGGTTCTTTATACAGAGGATCTCCTGTTTTCAAAATGCATCAATAACTGCTTGAGAAAGCTGTTCTACTTTGATACTTGAAGAAAAAAAACATGCTCAATAAAATGTAGGCTACTCGTGTTCAATGGTTTATTCAGTTAAACATGAAAATAGTACGGTATGCCTACATACTTTAAGAGGGCATATTCAGTCAAACATAAATTTGTAAGGTTAACTTAAATTTAATTTGAACTTAACAGGCAGCCAATGTAGGGAGGCCAACACTGGAGAAATATGCTCCCTTTTCTTAGTTCCAGTCAGGAGCCTAGTTGCTGCATTTTGAACAAGCTGAAGGCGTGACAGAGCTGATTGGTTGATACCCAAATACAGAGAATTACAGTAATCAAGCCATGATGTAATAAAAGCATGAACAACTGTTTCCATATCTTTAAAAGTTAAAATAGATTTGAGCTTAGAGATTTTCCTTAGCTGATAAAAACTGGAACTATCTGTTTATCAAATGTAAGTGTGGAATCAAAGAGAACGCTGAGATTCCTTACGTAGCTATGAGTATTTATTAATAAAGGCTCCAGATGTTTAGCATTTGGTGTAACACTGTCTGGATAAAAAAATAATAATAATAGCCTCTGTTTGGCCATCATTCCATTTTTAAAAATTATTGGACAGCCAAATTCTTATGTCCTGCAGGCAATGTCGATGGGCCGCGTCTTGCAGAGTATCTGCACATTGTTGACCTACAAATTTAATGACTTAAGACCTCCAAGAATAAAAATTAAGACCATTACCATGGCAAAAACATGAATTTTCAAGCTGGGCCCCTCCAAAGCTTTCAGGTAGTCCATGTTAATGTGAGACCTGCTTTGCCTTGCAAATTATTAGCACAATGTCTGATAAACACAGCCTCAAATCATCAAATCATTTGTGCACGATTGCAGTATTTACTTTTGAATGGTCATTTTTGAGAACCTTGCCTCAAATATGGCAATATTTCTACAAATATGTCGAAGCAAAAGGTAGGAGAATCTTTAAGGTGACATCACCAAGTTGAGGGTATTCCTGCATCAGCCCTTGGTTTTCTAAGTAAATAAATTGATTTTAAGATGGATAACAAATATCAAGACATGGCACACATGCACTTGGCAAGAGAACTAGAGTGAATGGGGCTACTGTGTGTATGTGAATGTTTTTATAGAAGAACAGTCACGGGTTCAAAATACTACTGTTTTAATTGGTATTTGAATTGAATTTGAAATGAAACTGTGGCTGATTTAGCCGTGTTATACTAGTCCAACCATGCTTCTTTTTTACTGTGTGGTTAGACTGAGACTTGCGCTGTAGAAGTAGAATTGAAAATATTTTTTGTCTTTTTGGACATTAATAGCTTTTTCACTCCCCTTAGATGAAATTTAATGCCACTCTTCAAAAAAGAATGTAATTCAATACATTTAAAGACCTTGAAAATCTTTTATTTAAGCCTTTTAAAGGACCCGCCGGGACCCTGGTCTTGGTAATGATGGGCACCGAATTCCAGGCATCTTCCTGAGGTTGGGTGATGCGGCCTCCAGACGGGTGGGCCCCGTCGCGACCAACACGCCCGACTGGAGTCCTTCTTAGACAGGAGCTGCTCAGGTACCTTGATCTGCTCCCTCTGCTCCTCCAAGTTTGCCTCTTTGTGGATCTCGACGATGGTCTTGGGGCCCTGGTCACCCCTCCGGGGCACCCAGTTATTCTACCGTAGTTGGAAAGAGAGGAGCGCTTTCAAAATGCATTCAACACGGCAGCCACCTTGTCAGGATGGGCAATTAAGAAAAGCAAACCTGCAAAAGGAAAGCAGTCCAACCACCTCTGCATGACTAGCAATGAAACCTCCACACTCAAATACTGAAGCTGGTCAACGGCTGTTCTATAAACTATACTTGTACAGTAAGCATTCGAGTATAAATTAATGAAAGCAAGGAAACATTTGTAGAGACACTGAAGAAGTCCAACGGATGGGTGTGTAACACTTACCTGTCTGAGGTCCAGGACATCTTGCAGTTTGCAGCGGATCCTCAATGAGGTCTTCCTCGCGTTTATTATTTTGCTTATGTAGCTGCAATAGTGGTCCATTTTGGGCTGATTAGTCAAAAACAAGACTCTCGTTAGCATGCTTGTGGCTACCGCCTGGTAAAAACTACCGCCAAGAGTTAACAGCCAGGTAGGAGGAACATAAGCGCATGATACCTTGGCCTTCTCGATGTCCTTGCCAATGGTGGAGAGTAGGATGCAGAGACACTCTAGTCTTTCCTCGCTGTG
Source organism: Brachyhypopomus gauderio (assembly GCF_052324685.1). Taxonomy (NCBI): domain Eukaryota; kingdom Metazoa; phylum Chordata; class Actinopteri; order Gymnotiformes; family Hypopomidae; genus Brachyhypopomus; species Brachyhypopomus gauderio. Next base: position 175,116 of record NW_027507008.1, read on the forward strand.
GCTCTTCTGGAGCAGCTTGACTATACAGTCATGCAATATAAGCTCCGACAGCATCTCCACCTTAAACAGCTCCCCGATAAACTTGATGTTACCGAGGGAACGGTGGCGGGCCTCGTCCTTCATGGCATCCAGCTCCTCGATCAGGCGCTGACGCTCCTCATCCTGGCGGGAAATATCGGGGGTTGGCGTTAACACGAGACGAGGCCCGGATATACGGCACATTTAACACAACTAAAACGACTGGACTTCACTCTAACAATACACATCCAATGATGTGCACTTGGAGGGAAGGTGCACTATCAAGATGGTGAGACTGTCGCACCTCTGATGCGGCTTCCAGCTCCTTCTGCTTGCGCTCGTTGCTGTCCTTGTCCTTCGCAAACTCCTTCTGGCAGCAATTGAGCAGCAGCCTTCCAAAATTCACTGTGCCTCCTGACTTATCAGAGGTGGGCACTTTCAGCTGGGTACCATGAAGAGCAAGCAACAAGCACAAGTGAATAAGAGGTTTTTTCATGACTAGCAACATTAACACAGATGAATGTAGCCAGGGTGCAAATTTTGCTTTCTGACCTGTGTGCAAATTTAGGATAAGCTTGAAATATCACTGCTCAACACATACTACTTTAACTGCCATCACAGATAAGACAAAGTTGCCTTTTGTTAATTTATGTACATTGGCATCAGTCAGACAGTCAGTCAGTCAGTCAGACGTACAGACAGACAGACAGACAGACGGACAGACAGACGGACAGATAGATAGATAAATAGATAGATAGATAGATAGATAGATAGATAGATAGATAGATAGATAGATCTCTTCAGACACTCTGCTAAATTATGCCCTTTCATTATTCTGTGTCCTTGGCCAGTAATTGCACAGCATGGACAGAGGACACAGATCAAAGCAGTTCATTCCTCCCTTTCTGACCAATCAGAAGTCTTGGGAGGGCAGTTGCTGTTTCTGAACACTTGGTGATCTCATGACAGTCAAAGGAGAAAGACACGTACAAACCGGTGAGCAGCACGGCCTGATCTTGCGTCAGAATGGTACATCTGGAGAACAAGGAGACCTTGGCCCGATGACGAAGAGGAAGGGTGATGGTTACCTCACCCCATCACCTCACCTCATGTGGGTCACCAATGAGACCTAACATGCTTAATTCATGTCACTGAAGTATGATGTAATAGTAACCTAATAGTAAAACTGAAGTATGATGAGTAATCGTCAACTGTTGGGAAAGATTCAGTCTGCTGAAAAATACGCCCAATATGAGGTGGACTGAAAAGTATCAGCCATAGGCTTAGTGTACAATTTTTTAAATGACAAATACAAAGAATATTTTTAAAATTTTGTATTTATTTTTTAGGCTACCATTTTTATTTAGTAAGTAAAGACATTGAAAAGAAGAACACAAACACTTTGACTTGGTGAGAAAGAGCCACACATGATTTATCACAGCACAGAATGTCATGGAAATGTATAATTGTGTTTTGCACATTTTAAATGTAAAAGAGTTCAAATAGCCTTTATGGGCAGTGTTTTTTTTCTGCAGTGTTTGTTAAGGGCCAGTAAAGCATTTTCATATAAATATCAACTATATGCCCACGCTGAGGTGTCCTCTTTTTCACCATCTCTGATCCGGTCACCCTAAGTGAACACTTCAGGAACCAGGAGAACAGATTCACAACACACAAGTATCAGGAAAGACTTCTAAAGTTTAATGATAATATGTGTAGTTGAATACAGAACAAAATAGATGGGTCTTAAGACAATTTGGTAAGAATAATAAACCATATGTGTGATTGGTGTTCTCCTTATCAGGAGAGGAGGTACAGTAGACTGGATGTAGGGGAATGGAAAAGTCCAGGGAGAGAGATTCTAAGTGAGGTGCAGACACACAGATAAGGGAATGAACAACATGTCAGTGTGTTCTGATTAAGGATTTGCTGGGTGTACGTATGTCTGAAAAACATCTGGCACAGGAACATCTGTCCAGCGCAGTGGAGTTGGGGTGAAGCAGGGGGACCATAACAGCTGGAACAGGTTGAGACTCAGTAGCAGCATGATGTCAGGAGTAGGTTTACCTCATCAAGAGGAGAGACAAGATCATTAGACATGCCTTAGTACAGAGAAGTATAAATTAATGGACTATAGTGTGCAAGGCTCCAGCAAATCTAGCTATGGCAGCACAGCTAAAAGGGTGGAGCTAGAAAATAGCACAGGCATGAGACAAGCAATTAGACAATAGCATTCACCCAATTTTAAATGATAGTTTTCTGTCTTTTTGTCAGACGACTATAGGCTATCTTGCTCTGAAAATGACAATATTTTCTTTATTTAAAATTAGGGGTGGCCATAGATTATTTTTTTAAATCTAGATTAATCTCACTGAAATCTTGAAACTAATCTTAATTAATCTAGATTAAAATGGCTCATTCGGAATATGCGTGCTACCCAAGTAATGATTAAAAGTCCGTTTTTGAGATAAGGGTTCTTTATACAGAGGATCTCCTGTTTTCAAAATGCATCAATAACTGATTGAGAAAGCTGTTCTACTTTGATACTTGAAGAAAAAAAACATGCTCAATAAAATGTAGGCTACTCGTGTTCAATGGTTTATTCAGTTAAACATGAAAATAGTACGGTATGCCTACATACTTTAAGAGGGCATATTCAGTCAAACATGAATTTGTAAGGTTAACTTAAATTTAATTTGAACTTAACAGGCAGCCAATGTAGGGAGGCCAACACTGGAGAAATATGCTCCCTTTTCTTAGTTCCAGTCAGGAGCCTAGCTGCTGCATTTTGAACAAGCTGAAGGCGTGACAGAGCTGATTGGTTGATACCCAAATACAGAGAATTACAGTAATCAAGCCATGATGTAATAAAAGCATGAACAACTGTTTCCATATCTTTAAAAGTTAAAATAGATTTGAGCTTAGAGATTTTCCTTAGCTGATAAAAACTGGAACTATCTGTTTATCAAATGTAAGTGTGGAATCAAAGAGAACGCTGAGATTCCTTACGTAGCTCTGAGTATTTATTAATAAAGGCTCCAGATGTTTAGCATTTGGTGTAACACTGTCTGGATAAAAAAATAATAATAATAGCCTCTGTTTGGCCATCATTCCATTTTTTAAAAATTATTGGACAGCCAAATTCTTATGTCCTGCAGGCAATGTCGATGGGCCGCGTCTTGCAGAGTATCTGCACATTGTTGACCTACAAATTTAATGACTTAAGACCTCCAAGAATAAAAATTAAGACCATTACCATGGCAAAAACATGAATTCTCAAGCTGGGCCCCTCCAAAGCTTTCAGGTAGTCCATGTTAATGTGAGACCTGCTTTGCCTTGCAAATTATTAGCACAATGTCTGATAAACACAGCCTCAAATCATCAAATCATTTGTGCACGATTGCAGTATTTACTTTTGAATGGTCATTTTTGAGAACCTTGCCTCAAATATGGCAATATTTCTACAAATATGTCGAAGCAAAAGGTAGGAGAATCTTTAAGGCGACATCACCAAGTTGAGGGTATTCCTGCATCAGCCCTTGGTTTTTTAAGTAAATAAATTGATTTTAAGATGGATAACAAATAGCAAGACATGGCACACATGCACTTGGCAAGAGAACTAGAGTGAATGGCGCTACTGTGTGTATGTGAATGTTTTTATAGAAGAACAATCATGGGTTCAAAATACTACTGTTTTAATTGGTATTTGAATTGAATTTGAAATGAAACTGTGGCTGATTTAGCCGTGTTATACTAGTCCAACCATGCTTCTTTTTTACTGTGTGGTTAGACTGAGACTTGCGTTGTAGAAGTAGAATTGAAAATATTTTTTGTCTTTTTGGACATTAATAACTTTTTCACTCCCCTTAGATGAAATTTAATGCCACTCTTCAAAAAAGAATGTAATTCAATACATTTAAAGACCTTAAAAATCTTTTATTTAAGCCTTTTAAAGGACCCGCCGAGACCCTGGTCTTGGTAATGATGGGCACCGAATTCCAGGCATCTTCCTGAGGTTGGGTGATGCGGCCTCCGGACGGGTGGGCCCCGTCGTGACCAACACGCCCGACTGGAGTCCTTCTTAGACAGGAGCTGCTCAGGTACCTTGATCTGCTCCCTCTGCTCCTCCAAGTTTGCCTCTTTGTGGATCTCGACGATGGTCTTGGGGCCCTGGTCACCCCTCCGGGGCACCCAGTTATTCTACCATAGTTGGAAAGAGAGGAGCGCTTTCAAAATGCATTCAACACGGCAGCCACCTTGTCAGGATGGGCAATTAAGAAAAGCAAACCTGCAAAAGGAAAGCAGTCCAACCACCTCTGCATGACTAGCAATGAAACCTCCACACTCAAATACTGAAGCTGGTCAATGGCTGTTCTATAAACTATACTTGTACAGTAAGCATTCGAGTATAAATTAATGAAAGCAAGGAAACATTTGTAGAGACACTGAAGAAGTCCAACGGATGGGTGTGTAACACTTACCTGTCTGAGGTCCAGGACATCTTGCAGTTTGCAGCGGATCCTCAATGAGGTCTTCCTCGCGTTTATTATTTTACTTATGTAGCTGCAATAGTGGTCCATTTTGGGCTGATTAGTCAAAAACAAGACTCTCGTTAGCATGCTTGTGGCTACCGCCTGGTAAAAACTACCGCCAAGAGTTAACAGCCAGGTAGGAGGAACATAAGCGCATGATACCTTGGCCTTCTCGATGTCCTTGCCAATGGTGGAGAGTAGGATGCAGAGACACTCTAGTCTTTCCTCGCTGTGGCTCTTCTGGAGCAGCTTGACTATACAGTCATGCAATATAAGCTCCGACAGCATCTCCACCTTAAACAGCTCCCCGATAAACTTGATGTTACCGAGGGAACGGTGGCGGGCCTCGTCCTTTATGGCGTCCAGCTCCTCGATCAGGCGCTGACGCTCCTCATCCTGGCGGGAAATATCGGGGGGTTGGCGTTAACACGAGACGAGGCCCGGATATACGGCACATTTAACACAACTAAAACGACTGGACTTCACGCTAACAATACACATCCAATGTTGTGCACTTGGAGGGAAGGTGCACTATCAAGATGGTGAGACTGTCGCACCTCTGATGCGGCTTCCAGCTCCTTCTGCTTGCGCTCGTTGCTGTTCTTGTCCTTCGCAAACTCCTTCTGGCAGCAATTGAGCAGCAGCCTTCCAAAATTCACTGTGCCTCCTGACTTATCAGAGGTGGGCACTTTCAGCTGGGTACCATGAAGAGCAAGCAACAAGCACAAGTGAATAAGAGGTTTTTTCATGACTAGCAACATTAACACAGATGAATGTAGCCAGGGTGCAAATTTTGCTTTCTGACCTGTGTGCAAATTTAGGATAAGCTTGAAATATCACTGCTCAACACATACTACTTTAACTGCCATCACAGATAAGACAAAGTTGCCTTTTGTTAATTTATGTACATTGGCATCAGTCAGACAGTCAGTCAGTCAGTCAGACGGACAGACAGACAGACAGACAGACAGACAGACAGATAGATAGATAGATAGATAGATAGATAGATAGATAGATAGATAGATAGATAGATAGATCACTTCAGACACTCTCCTAAATTATGCCCTTTCATTATTCTGTGTCCTTGGCCAGTAATTGCACAGCATGGACAGAGGACACAGATCAAAGCAGTTCATTCCTCCCTTTCTGACCAATCAGAAGTCTTGGGAGGGCAGTTGCTGTTTCTGAACACTTGGTGATCTCATGACAGTCAAAGGAGAAAGACACGTACAAACCGGTGAGCAGCACGGCCTGATCTTGCGTCAGAATGGTACATCTGGAGAACAAGGAGACCTTGGCCCGATGACGAAGAGGAAGGGTGATGGTTACCTCACCCCATCACCTCACCTCATGTGGGTCACCAATGAGACCTAACATGCTTAATTCATGTCACTGAAGTATGATGTAATAGTAACCTAATAGTAAAACTGAAGTATGATGAGTAATCGTCAACTGTTGGGAAAGATTCAGTCTGCTGAAAAATACGCCCAATATGAGGTGGACTGAAAAGTATCAGCCATAGGCTTAGTGTACAATTTTTTAAATGACAAATACAAAGAATATTTTTAAAATTTTGTATTTATTTTTTAGGCTACCATTTTTATTTAGTAAGTAAAGACATTGAAAAGAAGAACACAAACACTTTGACTTGGTGAGAAAGAGCCACACATGATTTATCACAGCACAGAATGTCATGGAAATGTATAATTGTGTTTTGCACATTTTAAATGTAAAAGAGTTCAAATAGCCTTTATGGGCAGTGTTTTTTTTCTGCAGTGTTTGTTAAGGGCCAGTAAAGCATTTTCATATAAATATCAACTATATGCCCACGCTGAGGTGTCCTCTTTTTCACCATCTCTGATCCGGTCACCCTAAGTGAACACTTCAGGAACCAGGAGAACAGATTCACAACACACAAGTATCAGGAAAGACTTCTAAAGTTTAATGATAATATGTGTAGTTGAATACAGAACAAAATAGATGGGTCTTAAGACAATTTGGTAAGAATAATAAACCATATGTGTGATTGGTGTTCTCCTTATCAGGAGAGGAGGTACAGTAGACTGGATGTAGGGGAATGGAAAAGTCCAGGGAGAGAGATTCTAAGTGAGGTGCAGACACACAGATAAGGGAATGAACAACATGTCAGTGTGTTCTGATTAAGGATTTGCTGGGTGTACGTATGTCTGAAAAACATCTGGCACAGGAACATCTGTCCAGCGCAGTGGAGTTGGGGTGAAGCAGGGGGACCATAACAGCTGGAACAGGTTGAGACTCAGTAGCAGCATGATGTCAGGAGTAGGTTTACCTCATCAAGAGGAGAGACAAGATCATTAGGCATGCCTTAGTACAGAGAAGTATAAATTAATGGACTATAGTGTGCAAGGCTCCAGCAAATCTAGCTATGGCAGCACAGCTAAAAGGGTGGAGCTAGAAAATAGCACAGGCATGAGACAAGCAATTAGACAATAGCATTCACCCAATTTTAAATGATAGTTTTCTGTCTTTTTGTCAGACGACTATAGGCTATCTTGCTCTGAAAATGACAATATTTTCTTTATTTAAAATTAGGGGTGGCCATAGATTTTTTTTTTTAAATCTAGATTAATCTCACTGAAATCTTGAAACTAATCTTAATTAATCTAGATTAAAATGGCTCATTCGGAATATGCGTGCTACCCAAGTAATGATTAAAAGTCCGTTTTTGAGATAAGGGTTCTTTATACAGAGGATCTCCTGTTTTCAAAATGCATCAATAACTGCTTGAGAAAGCTGTTCTACTTTGATACTTGAAGAAAAAAAACATGCTCAATAAAATGTAGGCTACTCGTGTTCAATGGTTTATTCAGTTAAACATGAAAATAGTACGGTATGCCTACATACTTTAAGAGGGCATATTCAGTCAAACATAAATTTGTAAGGTTAACTTAAATTTAATTTGAACTTAACAGGCAGCCAATGTAGGGAGGCCAACACTGGAGAAATATGCTCCCTTTTCTTAGTTCCAGTCAGGAGCCTAGTTGCTGCATTTTGAACAAGCTGAAGGCGTGACAGAGCTGATTGGTTGATACCCAAATACAGAGAATTACAGTAATCAAGCCATGATGTAATAAAAGCATGAACAACTGTTTCCATATCTTTAAAAGTTAAAATAGATTTGAGCTTAGAGATTTTCCTTAGCTGATAAAAACTGGAACTATCTGTTTATCAAATGTAAGTGTGGAATCAAAGAGAACGCTGAGATTCCTTACGTAGCTATGAGTATTTATTAATAAAGGCTCCAGATGTTTAGCATTTGGTGTAACACTGTCTGGATAAAAAAATAATAATAATAGCCTCTGTTTGGCCATCATTCCATTTTTAAAAATTATTGGACAGCCAAATTCTTATGTCCTGCAGGCAATGTCGATGGGCCGCGTCTTGCAGAGTATCTGCACATTGTTGACCTACAAATTTAATGACTTAAGACCTCCAAGAATAAAAATTAAGACCATTACCATGGCAAAAACATGAATTCTCAAGCTGGGCCCCTCCAAAGCTTTCAGGTAGTCCATGTTAATGTGAGACCTGCTTTGCCTTGCAAATTATTAGCACAATGTCTGATAAACACAGCCTCAAATCATCAAATCATTTGTGCACGATTGCAGTATTTACTTTTGAATGGTCATTTTTGAGAACCTTGCCTCAAATATGGCAATATTTCTACAAATATGTCGAAGCAAAAGGTAGGAGAATCTTTAAGGCGACATCACCAAGTTGAGGGTATTCCTGCATCAGCCCTTGGTTTTTTAAGTAAATAAATTGATTTTAAGATGGATAACAAATAGCAAGACATGGCACACATGCACTTGGCAAGAGAACTAGAGTGAATGGCGCTACTGTGTGTATGTGAATGTTTTTATAGAAGAACAATCATGGGTTCAAAATACTACTGTTTTAATTGGTATTTGAATTGAATTTGAAATGAAACTGTGGCTGATTTAGCCGTGTTATACTAGTCCAACCATGCTTCTTTTTTACTGTGTGGTTAGACTGAGACTTGCGCTGTAGAAGTAGAATTAAAAATATTTTTTGTCTTTTTGGACATTAATAGCTTTTTCACTCCCCTTAGATGAAATTTAATGCCACTCTTCAAAAAAGAATGTAATTCAATACATTTAAAGACCTTAAAAATCTTTTATTTAAGCCTTTTAAAGGACCCGCCGGGACCCTGGTCTTGGTAATGATGGGCACCGAATTCCAGGCATCTTCCTGAGGTTGGGTGATGCGGCCTCCAGACTGGTGGGCCCCGTCGCGACCAACACGCCCGACTGGAGTCCTTCTTAGACAGGAGCTGCTCAGGTACCTTGATCTGCTCCCTCTGCTCCTCCAAGTTTGCCTCTTTGTGGATCTCGACGATGGTCTTGGGGCCCTGGTCACCCCTCCGGGGCACCCAGTTATTCTACCGTAGTTGGAAAGAGAGGAGCGCTTTCAAAATGCATTCAACACGGCAGCCACCTTGTCAGGATGGGCAATTAAGAAAAGCAAACCTGCAAAAGGAAAGCAGTCCAACCACCTCTGCATGACTAGCAATGAAACCTCCACACTCAAATACTGAAGCTGGTCAACGGCTGTTCTATAAACTATACTTGTACAGTAAGCATTCGAGTATAAATTAATGAAAGCAAGGAAACATTTGTAGAGACACTGAAGAAGTCCAACGGATGGGTGTGTAACACTTACCTGTCTGAGGTCCAGGACATCTTGCAGTTTGCAGCGGATCCTCAATGAGGTCTTCCTCGCGTTTATTATTTTGCTTATGTAGCTGCAATAGTGGTCCATTTTGGGCTGATTAGTCAAAAACAAGACTCTCGTTAGCATGCTTGTGGCTACCGCCTGGTAAAAACTACCGCCAAGAGTTAACAGCCAGGTAGGAGGAACATAAGCGCATGATACCTTGGCCTTCTCGATGTCCTTGCCAATGGTGGAGAGTAGGATGCAGAGACACTCTAGTCTTTCCTCGCTGTGGCTCTTCTGGAGCAGCTTGACTATACAGTCATGCAATATAAGCTCCGACAGCATCTCCACCTTAAACAGCTCCCCGATAAACTTGATGTTACCGAGGGAACGGTGGCGGGCCTCGTCCTTCATGGCATCCAGCTCCTCGATCAGGCGCTGACGCTCCTCATCCTGGCGGGAAATATCGGGGGTTGGCGTTAACACGAGACGAGGCCCGGATATACGGCACATTTAACACAACTAAAACGACTGGACTTCACTCTAACAATACACATCCAATGATGTGCACTTGGAGGGAAGGTGCACTATCAAGATGGTGAGACTGTCGCACCTCTGATGCGGCTTCCAGCTCCTTCTGCTTGCGCTCGTTGCTGTCCTTGTCCTTCGCAAACTCCTTCTGGCAGCAATTGAGCAGCAGCCTTCCAAAATTCACTGTGCCTCCTGACTTATCAGAGGTGGGCACTTTCAGCTGGGTACCATGAAGAGCAAGCAACAAGCACAAGTGAATAAGAGGTTTTTTCATGACTAGCAACATTAACACAGATGAATGTAGCCAGGGTGCAAATTTTGCTTTCTGACCTGTGTGCAAATTTAGGATAAGCTTGAAATATCACTGCTCAACACATACTACTTTAACTGCCATCACAGATAAGACAAAGTTGCCTTTTGTTAATTTATGTACATTGGCATCAGTCAGACAGTCAGTCAGTCAGTCAGACGTACAGACAGACAGACAGACAGACGGACAGACAGACGGACAGATAGATAGATAAATAGATAGATAGATAGATAGATAGATAGATAGATAGATAGATAGATAGATAGATAGATAGATCTCTTCAGACACTCTGCTAAATTATGCCCTTTCATTATTCTGTGTCCTTGGCCAGTAATTGCACAGCATGGACAGAGGACACAGATCAAAGCAGTTCATTCCTCCCTTTCTGACCAATCAGAAGTCTTGGGAGGGCAGTTGCTGTTTCTGAACACTTGGTGATCTCATGACAGTCAAAGGAGAAAGACACGTACAAACCGGTGAGCAGCACGGCCTGATCTTGCGTCAGAATGGTACATCTGGAGAACAAGGAGACCTTGGCCCGATGACGAAGAGGAAGGGTGATGGTTACCTCACCCCATCACCTCACCTCATGTGGGTCACCAATGAGACCTAACATGCTTAATTCATGTCACTGAAGTATGATGTAATAGTAACCTAATAGTAAAACTGAAGTATGATGAGTAATCGTCAACTGTTGGGAAAGATTCAGTCTGCTGAAAAATACGCCCAATATGAGGTGGACTGAAAAGTATCAGCCATAGGCTTAGTGTACAATTTTTTAAATGACAAATACAAAGAATATTTTTAAAATTTTGTATTTATTTTTTAGGCTACCATTTTTATTTAGTAAGTAAAGACATTGAAAAGAAGAACACAAACACTTTGACTTGGTGAGAAAGAGCCACACATGATTTATCACAGCACAGAATGTCATGGAAATGTATAATTGTGTTTTGCACATTTTAAATGTAAAAGAGTTCAAATAGCCTTTATGGGCAGTGTTTTTTTTCTGCAGTGTTTGTTAAGGGCCAGTAAAGCATTTTCATATAAATATCAACTATATGCCCACGCTGAGGTGTCCTCTTTTTCACCATCTCTGATCCGGTCACCCTAAGTGAACACTTCAGGAACCAGGAGAACAGATTCACAACACACAAGTATCAGGAAAGACTTCTAAAGTTTAATGATAATATGTGTAGTTGAATACAGAACAAAATAGATGGGTCTTAAGACAATTTGGTAAGAATAATAAACCATATGTGTGATTGGTGTTCTCCTTATCAGGAGAGGAGGTACAGTAGACTGGATGTAGGGGAATGGAAAAGTCCAGGGAGAGAGATTCTAAGTGAGGTGCAGACACACAGATAAGGGAATGAACAACATGTCAGTGTGTTCTGATTAAGGATTTGCTGGGTGTACGTATGTCTGAAAAACATCTGGCACAGGAACATCTGTCCAGCGCAGTGGAGTTGGGGTGAAGCAGGGGGACCATAACAGCTGGAACAGGTTGAGACTCAGTAGCAGCATGATGTCAGGAGTAGGTTTACCTCATCAAGAGGAGAGACAAGATCATTAGACATGCCTTAGTACAGAGAAGTATAAATTAATGGACTATAGTGTGCAAGGCTCCAGCAAATCTAGCTATGGCAGCACAGCTAAAAGGGTGGAGCTAGAAAATAGCACAGGCATGAGACAAGCAATTAGACAATAGCATTCACCCAATTTTAAATGATAGTTTTCTGTCTTTTTGTCAGACGACTATAGGCTATCTTGCTCTGAAAATGACAATATTTTCTTTATTTAAAATTAGGGGTGGCCATAGATTATTTTTTTAAATCTAGATTAATCTCACTGAAATCTTGAAACTAATCTTAATTAATCTAGATTAAAATGGCTCATTCGGAATATGCGTGCTACCCAAGTAATGATTAAAAGTCCGTTTTTGAGATAAGGGTTCTTTATACAGAGGATCTCCTGTTTTCAAAATGCATCAATAACTGATTGAGAAAGCTGTTCTACTTTGATACTTGAAGAAAAAAAACATGCTCAATAAAATGTAGGCTACTCGTGTTCAATGGTTTATTCAGTTAAACATGAAAATAGTACGGTATGCCTACATACTTTAAGAGGGCATATTCAGTCAAACATGAATTTGTAAGGTTAACTTAAATTTAATTTGAACTTAACAGGCAGCCAATGTAGGGAGGCCAACACTGGAGAAATATGCTCCCTTTTCTTAGTTCCAGTCAGGAGCCTAGCTGCTGCATTTTGAACAAGCTGAAGGCGTGACAGAGCTGATTGGTTGATACCCAAATACAGAGAATTACAGTAATCAAGCCATGATGTAATAAAAGCATGAACAACTGTTTCCATATCTTTAAAAGTTAAAATAGATTTGAGCTTAGAGATTTTCCTTAGCTGATAAAAACTGGAACTATCTGTTTATCAAATGTAAGTGTGGAATCAAAGAGAACGCTGAGATTCCTTACGTAGCTCTGAGTATTTATTAATAAAGGCTCCAGATGTTTAGCATTTGGTGTAACACTGTCTGGATAAAAAAATAATAATAATAGCCTCTGTTTGGCCATCATTCCATTTTTTAAAAATTATTGGACAGCCAAATTCTTATGTCCTGCAGGCAATGTCGATGGGCCGCGTCTTGCAGAGTATCTGCACATTGTTGACCTACAAATTTAATGACTTAAGACCTCCAAGAATAAAAATTAAGACCATTACCATGGCAAAAACATGAATTCTCAAGCTGGGCCCCTCCAAAGCTTTCAGGTAGTCCATGTTAATGTGAGACCTGCTTTGCCTTGCAAATTATTAGCACAATGTCTGATAAACACAGCCTCAAATCATCAAATCATTTGTGCACGATTGCAGTATTTACTTTTGAATGGTCATTTTTGAGAACCTTGCCTCAAATATGGCAATATTTCTACAAATATGTCGAAGCAAAAGGTAGGAGAATCTTTAAGGCGACATCACCAAGTTGAGGGTATTCCTGCATCAGCCCTTGGTTTTTTAAGTAAATAAATTGATTTTAAGATGGATAACAAATAGCAAGACATGGCACACATGCACTTGGCAAGAGAACTAGAGTGAATGGCGCTACTGTGTGTATGTGAATGTTTTTATAGAAGAACAATCATGGGTTCAAAATACTACTGTTTTAATTGGTATTTGAATTGAATTTGAAATGAAACTGTGGCTGATTTAGCCGTGTTATACTAGTCCAACCATGCTTCTTTTTTACTTTGTGGTTAGACTGAGACTTGCGTTGTAGAAGTAGAATTGAAAATATTTTTTGTCTTTTTGGACATTAATAACTTTTTCACTCCCCTTAGATGAAATTTAATGCCACTCTTCAAAAAAGAATGTAATTCAATACATTTAAAGACCTTAAAAATCTTTTATTTAAGCCTTTTAAAGGACCCGCCGAGACCCTGGTCTTGGTAATGATGGGCACCGAATTCCAGGCATCTTCCTGAGGTTGGGTGATGCGGCCTCCGGACGGGTGGGCCCCGTCGTGACCAACACGCCCGACTGGAGTCCTTCTTAGACAGGAGCTGCTCAGGTACCTTGATCTGCTCCCTCTGCTCCTCCAAGTTTGCCTCTTTGTGGATCTCGACGATGGTCTTGGGGCCCTGGTCACCCCTCCGGGGCACCCAGTTATTCTACCATAGTTGGAAAGAGAGGAGCGCTTTCAAAATGCATTCAACACGGCAGCCACCTTGTCAGGATGGGCAATTAAGAAAAGCAAACCTGCAAAAGGAAAGCAGTCCAACCACCTCTGCATGACTAGCAATGAAACCTCCACACTCAAATACTGAAGCTGGTCAATGGCTGTTCTATAAACTATACTTGTACAGTAAGCATTCGAGTATAAATTAATGAAAGCAAGGAAACATTTGTAGAGACACTGAAGAAGTCCAACGGATGGGTGTGTAACACTTACCTGTCTGAGGTCCAGGACATCTTGCAGTTTGCAGCGGATCCTCAATGAGGTCTTCCTCGCGTTTATTATTTTACTTATGTAGCTGCAATAGTGGTCCATTTTGGGCTGATTAGTCAAAAACAAGACTCTCGTTAGCATGCTTGTGGCTACCGCCTGGTAAAAACTACCGCCAAGAGTTAACAGCCAGGTAGGAGGAACATAAGCGCATGATACCTTGGCCTTCTCGATGTCCTTGCCAATGGTGGAGAGTAGGATGCAGAGACACTCTAGTCTTTCCTCGCTGTGGCTCTTCTGGAGCAGCTTGACTATACAGTCATGCAATATAAGCTCCGACAGCATCTCCACCTTAAACAGCTCCCCGATAAACTTGATGTTACCGAGGGAACGGTGGCGGGCCTCGTCCTTTATGGCGTCCAGCTCCTCGATCAGGCGCTGACGCTCCTCATCCTGGCGGGAAATATCGGGGGGTTGGCGTTAACACGAGACGAGGCCCGGATATACGGCACATTTAACACAACTAAAACGACTGGACTTCACGCTAACAATACACATCCAATGTTGTGCACTTGGAGGGAAGGTGCACTATCAAGATGGTGAGACTGTCGCACCTCTGATGCGGCTTCCAGCTCCTTCTGCTTGCGCTCGTTGCTGTTCTTGTCCTTCGCAAACTCCTTCTGGCAGCAATTGAGCAGCAGCCTTCCAAAATTCACTGTGCCTCCTGACTTATCAGAGGTGGGCACTTTCAGCTGGGTACCATGAAGAGCAAGCAACAAGCACAAGTGAATAAGAGGTTTTTTCATGACTAGCAACATTAACACAGATGAATGTAGCCAGGGTGCAAATTTTGCTTTCTGACCTGTGTGCAAATTTAGGATAAGCTTGAAATATCACTGCTCAACACATACTACTTTAACTGCCATCACAGATAAGACAAAGTTGCCTTTTGTTAATTTATGTACATTGGCATCAGTCAGACAGTCAGTCAGTCAGTCAGACGGACAGACAGACAGACAGACAGACAGACAGATAGATAGATAGATAGATAGATAGATAGATAGATAGATAGATAGATAGATAGATAGATAGATAGATAGATAGATAGATAGATAGATCACTTCAGACACTCTCCTAAATTATGCCCTTTCATTATTCTGTGTCCTTGGCCAGTAATTGCACAGCATGGACAGAGGACACAGATCAAAGCAGTTCATTCCTCCCTTTCTGACCAATCAGAAGTCTTGGGAGGGCAGTTGCTGTTTCTGAACACTTGGTGATCTCATGACAGTCAAAGGAGAAAGACACGTACAAACCGGTGAGCAGCACGGCCTGATCTTGCGTCAGAATGGTACATCTGGAGAACAAGGAGACCTTGGCCCGATGACGAAGAGGAAGGGTGATGGTTACCTCACCCCATCACCTCACCTCATGTGGGTCACCAATGAGACCTAACATGCTTAATTCATGTCACTGAAGTATGATGTAATAGTAACCTAATAGTAAAACTGAAGTATGATGAGTAATCGTCAACTGTTGGGAAAGATTCAGTCTGCTGAAAAATACGCCCAATATGAGGTGGACTGAAAAGTATCAGCCATAGGCTTAGTGTACAATTTTTTAAATGACAAATACAAAGAATATTTTTAAAATTTTGTATTTATTTTTTAGGCTACCATTTTTATTTAGTAAGTAAAGACATTGAAAAGAAGAACACAAACACTTTGACTTGGTGAGAAAGAGCCACACATGATTTATCACAGCACAGAATGTCATGGAAATGTATAATTGTGTTTTGCACATTTTAAATGTAAAAGAGTTCAAATAGCCTTTATGGGCAGTGTTTTTTTTCTGCAGTGTTTGTTAAGGGCCAGTAAAGCATTTTCATATAAATATCAACTATATGCCCACGCTGAGGTGTCCTCTTTTTCACCATCTCTGATCCGGTCACCCTAAGTGAACACTTCAGGAACCAGGAGAACAGATTCACAACACACAAGTATCAGGAAAGACTTCTAAAGTTTAATGATAATATGTGTAGTTGAATACAGAACAAAATAGATGGGTCTTAAGACAATTTGGTAAGAATAATAAACCATATGTGTGATTGGTGTTCTCCTTATCAGGAGAGGAGGTACAGTAGACTGGATGTAGGGGAATGGAAAAGTCCAGGGAGAGAGATTCTAAGTGAGGTGCAGACACACAGATAAGGGAATGAACAACATGTCAGTGTGTTCTGATTAAGGATTTGCTGGGTGTACGTATGTCTGAAAAACATCTGGCACAGGAACATCTGTCCAGCGCAGTGGAGTTGGGGTGAAGCAGGGGGACCATAACAGCTGGAACAGGTTGAGACTCAGTAGCAGCATGATATCAGGAGTAGGTTTACCTCATCAAGAGGAGAGACAAGATCATTAGGCATGCCTTAGTACAGAGAAGTATAAATTAATGGACTATAGTGTGCAAGGCTCCAGCAAATCTAGCTATGGCAGCACAGCTAAAAGGGTGGAGCTAGAAAATAGCACAGGCATGAGACAAGCAATTAGACAATAGCATTCACCCAATTTTAAATGATAGTTTTCTGTCTTTTTGTCAGACGACTATAGGCTATCTTGCTCTGAAAATGACAATATTTTCTTTATTTAAAATTAGGGGTGGCCATAGATTATTTTTTTTAAATCTAGATTAATCTCACTGAAATCTTGAAACTAATCTTAATTAATCTAGATTAAAATGGCTCATTCGGAATATGCGTGCTACCCAAGTAATGATTAAAAGTCCGTTTTTGAGATAAGGGTTCTTTATACAGAGGATCTCCTGTTTTCAAAATGCATCAATAACTGATTGAGAAAGCTGTTCTACTTTGATACTTGAAGAAAAAAAACATGCTCAATAAAATGTAGGCTACTCGTGTTCAATGGTTTATTCAGTTAAACATGAAAATAGTACGGTATGCCTACATACTTTAAGAGGGCATATTCAGTCAAACATGAATTTGTAAGGTTAACTTAAATTTAATTTGAACTTAACAGGCAGCCAATGTAGGGAGGCCAACACTGGAGAAATATGCTCCCTTTTCTTAGTTCCAGTCAGGAGCCTAGCTGCTGCATTTTGAACAAGCTGAAGGCGTGACAGAGCTGATTGGTTGATACCCAAATACAGAGAATTACAGTAATCAAGCCATGATGTAATAAAAGCATGAACAACTGTTTCCATATCTTTAAAAGTTAAAATAGATTTGAGCTTAGAGATTTTCCTTAGCTGATAAAAACTGGAACTATCTGTTTATCAAATGTAAGTGTGGAATCAAAGAGAACGCTGAGATTCCTTACGTAGCTCTGAGTATTTATTAATAAAGGCTCCAGATGTTTAGCATTTGGTGTAACACTGTCTGGATAAAAAAATAATAATAATAGCCTCTGTTTGGCCATCATTCCATTTTTAAAAATTATTGGACAGCCAAATTCTTATGTCCTGCAGGCAATGTCGATGGGCCGCGTCTTGCAGAGTATCTGCACATTGTTGACCTACAAATTTAATGACTTAAGACCTCCAAGAATAAAAATTAAGACCATTACCATGGCAAAAACATGAATTCTCAAGCTGGGCCCCTCCAAAGCTTTCAGGTAGTCCATGTTAATGTGAGACCTGCTTTGCCTTGCAAATTATTAGCACAATGTCTGATAAACACAGCCTCAAATCATCAAATCATTTGTGCACGATTGCAGTATTTACTTTTGAATGGTCATTTTTGAGAACCTTGCCTCAAATATGGCAATATTTCTACAAATATGTCGAAGCAAAAGGTAGGAGAATCTTTAAGGCGACATCACCAAGTTGAGGGTATTCCTGCATCAGCCCTTGGTTTTTTAAGTAAATAAATTGATTTTAAGATGGATAACAAATAGCAAGACATGGCACACATGCACTTGGCAAGAGAACTAGAGTGAATGGCGCTACTGTGTGTATGTGAATGTTTTTATAGAAGAACAATCATGGGTTCAAAATACTACTGTTTTAATTGGTATTTGAATTGAATTTGAAATGAAACTGTGGCTGATTTAGCCGTGTTATACTAGTCCAACCATGCTTCTTTTTTACTGTGTGGTTAGACTGAGACTTGCGCTGTAGAAGTAGAATTGAAAATATTTTTTGTCTTTTTGGACATTAATAGCTTTTTCACTCCCCTTAGATGAAATTTAATGCCACTCTTCAAAAAAGAATGTAATTCAATACATTTAAAGACCTTAAAAATCTTTTATTTAAGCCTTTTAAAGGACCCGCCGAGACCCTGGTCTTGGTAATGATGGGCACCGAATTCCAGGCATCTTCCTGAGG
The DNA here is from genome assembly GCF_052324685.1 of Brachyhypopomus gauderio. Taxonomy (NCBI): domain Eukaryota; kingdom Metazoa; phylum Chordata; class Actinopteri; order Gymnotiformes; family Hypopomidae; genus Brachyhypopomus; species Brachyhypopomus gauderio. The sequence continues at coordinate 193,516 of NW_027507008.1, forward strand.
TTGGGTGATGCGGCCTCCGGACGGGTGGGCCCCGTCGTGACCAACACGCCTGACTGGAGTCCTTCTTAGGCAGGAGCTGCTCAGGTACCTTGATCTGCTCCCTCTGCTCCTCCAAGTTTGCCTCTTTGTGGATCTCGACGATGGTCTTGGGGCCCTGGTCACCCCTCCGGGGCACCCAGTTATTCTACCATAGTTGGAAAGAGAGGAGCGCTTTCAAAATGCATTCAACACGGCAGCCACCTTGTCAGGATGGGCAATTAAGAAAAGCAAACCTGCAAAAGGAAAGCAGTCCAACCACCTCTGCATGACTAGCAATGAAACCTCCACACTCAAATACTGAAGCTGGTCAATGGCTGTTCTATAAACTATACTTGTACAGTAAGCATTCGAGTATAAATTAATGAAAGCAAGGAAACATTTGTAGAGACACTGAAGAAGTCCAACGGATGGGTGTGTAACACTTACCTGTCTGAGGTCCAGGACATCTTGCAGTTTGCAGCGGATCCTCAATGAGGTCTTCCTCGCGTTTATTATTTTACTTATGTAGCTGCAATAGTGGTCCATTTTGGGCTGATTAGTCAAAAACAAGACTCTCGTTAGCATGCTTGTGGCTACCGCCTGGTAAAAACTACCGCCAAGAGTTAACAGCCAGGTAGGAGGAACATAAGCGCATGATACCTTGGCCTTCTCGATGTCCTTGCCAATGGTGGAGAGTAGGATGCAGAGACACTCTAGTCTTTCCTCGCTGTGGCTCTTCTGGAGCAGCTTGACTATACAGTCATGCAATATAAGCTCCGACAGCATCTCCACCTTAAACAGCTCCCCGATAAACTTGATGTTACCGAGGGAACGGTGGCGGGCCTCGTCCTTCATGGCGTCCAGCTCCTCGATCAGGCGCTGACGCTCCTCATCCTGGCGGGAAATATCGGGGGGTTGGCGTTAACACGAGACGAGGCCCGGATATACGGCACATTTAACACAACTAAAACGACTGGACTTCACGCTAACAATACACATCCAATGATGTGCACTTGGAGGGAAGGTGCACTATCAAGATGGTGAGACTGTCGCACCTCTGATGCGGCTTCCAGCTCCTTCTGCTTGCGCTCGTTGCTGTCCTTGTCCTTCGCAAACTCCTTCTGGCAGCAATTGAGCAGCAGCCTTCCAAAATTCACTGTGCCTCCTGACTTATCAGAGGTGGGCACTTTCAGCTGGGTACCATGAAGAGCAAGCAACAAGCACAAGTGAATAAGAGGTTTTTTCATGACTAGCAACATTAACACATGTAGCCAGGGTGCAAATTTTGCTTTCTGACCTGTGTGCAAATTTAGGATAAGCTTGAAATATCACTGCTCAACACATACTACTTTAACTGCCATCACAGATAAGAAAAAGTTGCCTTTTGTTAATTTATGTACATTGGCATCAGTCAGACAGTCAGTCAGTCAGTCAGACGTACAGACAGACAGACAGACAGACAGACAGACAGACAGACAGATAGATAGATAGATAGATAGATAGATAGATCTCTTCAGACACACTAAATTATGCCCTTTCATTATTCTGTGTCCTTGGCCAGTAATTGCACAGCATGGACAGAGGACACAGATCAAAGCAGTTCATTCCTCCCTTTCTGACCAATCAGAAGTCTTGGGAGGGCAGTTGCTGTTTCTGAACACTTGGTGAAATGCATGCATTACAGTGTCCAGCTTTAACAATAAACAAAACATGAACAACCTCCTGAACTCCTCAGTCCCATTGGTGCAGTTTAGCTGCAGAAACACATGGGACAAGATAGAGGTCACATGTGGAACTGGCCATTCGCGCGTGGGCATGTGCACACTCACCATCATCAGGCAGCGACACAATTTAGCATAAGTCACGGAGAACTTGGGCTCAGAGATGGCCTTCTCGTATACAAGATCGACGACTCCCTTGAGCCGCTCCTCCGTGTCCATGCTCAGCTCCGTCAGCTGCTTCATCAGTGGCTGGAACATCTGTGGCGTGAGCTTGTTCAGGATGCTGCGCACACGTCGCAGCAGGTCCAGGGTCTTGGCCACCTCCAGGTTCTCCTCGTCAGCTTCAGCCTTGTGGGCGCGCACCTTCTTCATTGAGGGCCTCCACGCCTTCTCCGCCTTGTTCAGCTGGATGTCGTTGCTGAATGAGACACTGGTGATGATCTTGCGTGGACTTTTGCGCTGGCACTGTGAGGACCTCGAAACTGGAGGCTGGAGGGGGGGTGGGGGGTTAATCTTAATTAAGACAATCAGCTCAACTAAGTCCCCTATAATTCACACTAAGGGTGTAACCAACAGCTCCAAGTGAAACTAGCATAAACCAACAACACCAGCATGGCTAGTAAACAATCTAGACTCTAGAGCAAATCCCATGATGCTCTACAATGTAGAATGTCCATTTACATGTGCCTTTAAAGCAGGAGTGTCCAAAGTGTGGCACTCATCTCCAAAGACGAGATATGATATTGGGTTCACGATAACGAGACGAGACTTTTAAATATTTTTAAGAAAACTTCAAAGATGACAAATATATCTGGAAAAATAGTTTTGGCAAAGTCAAAAAATGCTAATTCAACAGGTTTCTCTCCTGTATGACAGAGTCTCTTAAGACTCATTAATGCAAACAGAGACTGTCCCAAAAACAATTTTTTCAAAAACAATAGAGTTGTATACATCCCCACTATATCTGCCTTAAATATTAGTAAGGATTGCGCTCTTTGTCTGAATTTCCTCCAACTCTGACATGACATTACCCCTTGTACATGTTCAACTATGGAAACTGGTCGAATAGCAATGGCAGCGACTGCAATTTTGGCTTTGGATAGACATTTGCCAAATGTAGATGTTTTCAGCTTTCGGCCCATCAGCAGAAGTAGCACATACCTCTGGCTCCAAAGGGGCCTCAACAGGCTCCTTCTCTGCTTGGGGCACTGCTTCCGATACCAATGGCGCATCCATACTCTCACCCATCTTGGGCTCAAGAGCAGGGATGTCTGCTGGAGGAAGGTCCGTCAGAGGAGGTGGCGGGGAGGCAGACGCTCCGAAATCGGAGTCTTGTCCAACAGGCACTGTGCTCAGTGGTGAGGCCAGTTGGAGACCCTGGGACAGGTTAGGCTCCGTTGTCAGTTTTGAAGGAACCACCAGCTCGGGCACCTTAGATGGAGGCGGGGGGGTTGAGGCAGCTGCTGGCATAGACACAGGTTTCCCATGATCATCTGAACAAGGTGCAATTTCAATTCGGTTTCCAAGTTAATAAAATACAAAAACATGATATAATAACATTAAGAAAACACACTTACCGGGTGGAATCACTACAGTAGCTGTAGGTGGCGTGCTTTCATCATCGGTCTGCACTGCGACCACAGTCTGAGGAAAAGAGTGGGGAACATTGTCAAATTTGGAGCAATTACAAACATTTTAACGTAATGCAAGCATATACATAGGCCTTTCGTATTGAGCTCAGCTGAATGGGTGTGGGCGTAGATGCGTTTCTTGCCCCGGACATAATCTCTTCCGTGACATCACATCCACCCTGTTTGGGGTCTGGTATTCTAATCTGTGGGACATGGTTTTTGGGAGTGAGACCAGGTTCAAGCAGGCAACCTTTCCAGCTCCTCACCTGCTGGCACTCTCTCCTGCGCTGTTGGGGCAGGGCATACTGAGGGGGTGGGGCCTGCTGCTGCAGGGCAGAGCTCAATATGATGGGCCCTGAAGACTGGTACTGGTCCTGCGTAGGGTAATACGGCACACCTGGAGGAAACAAGGCACAATCAGATAACACCTTAGGCTCCACCCCAATGTGGAGAGGGAAAGGAAGTCGTTTTTTCTCCTTCATTTACACTGGCCATTTAACATTTAACAAAATCTATGTTGAGTTAAGAGCCTCTCCTCACCGTACGCAGAGCTCCAGTCAGCATAGGTGCCGTAGTAGAAACCCATGGGCTCATTGGCTACAGGGAACTGCTGGGGCGGGGCATACTGAGGGGGTGGGGCCTGCTGCTGCAGGGCAGAGCTCAGTATGATGGGTGTAGTTGGCCCTGAAGAAAGGTACTGGGCCTGCGTAGGGTAATAATACGGCTCACCTGGAGAAAACAAGGCACAATCAGATAAAATCTTAGGCTCCACCCCATTTTTTTTCTCCTTCATTTACACTGGCCATTTAACATTTAACAAAATCTATGTTGAGTTAAGAGCCTCTCCTCACCGTACGCAGAGCTCCAGTCAGCATAGGTGCCATAGTAGAAACCCGTGGGCTCATTGGCTACAGGGAACTGCTGGGGCAGAGCATACTGAGGGGGTGGGGCCTGCTGTTGCAGGGCAGAGCTCAGTATGATGGGTGTAGTTGGCCCTGAAGAAAGGTACTGGGCCTGCGTAGGGTAATAATACGGCTCACCTGGAGGAGACAAGGCACAATCAGATAACACCTTAGGCTCCACCCCAATGTGGAGAGGGAAAAGAAGTCTTTTTTTCTCCTTCATTTACACTGGCCATTTAACATTTAACAAAATCTATGTTGAGTTAAGAGCCTCTCCTCACCGTACGCAGAGCTCCAGTCAAGATAGGTGCCATAGTAGAAACCCGTGGGCTCATTGGCTACAGGGAACTGCTGGGGCAGGGCATACTGAGGGGGTGGGGCCTGCTGCTGCAGGGCAGAGCTCAATATGATGGGTGTAGTTGGCCCTGAAGAAAGGTACTGGGCCTGCGTAGGGTAATAATACGGCTCACCTGGAGAAAACAAGGCACAATCAGATAAAACCTTAGGCTCCACCCCATTTTTTTTCTCTTTCATTTACACTGGCCATTTAACATTTAACAAAATCTATGTTGAGTTAAGAGCCTCTCCTCACCGTATGCAGAGCTCCAGTCAGGATAGACCACAGGGAACTGCTGGGCCAAGGACACGTACTGAGGGTAGTACTACGACACACACACACTAATCATTTCAGCTTGGAAAGGTAACAAGGTGTTTTTAAATTCACGTTGAACACTATCATTAGCATTACCTGTCCAGCTGGAAGGAAGTAGGCAGCGTCCTCGGAGATGGGGAACTGCAGCTGCTGTTGAGAGTTCATCATCTGCGAGTTCTGGTTTATTACTGAAATGTTTTAAAGTCAGAGGTTTTGCACTTAAATCAATTAACAGTGACCACGCTAAAATATGAATGACAGCACATTAATATGAACATATGGCACTAAACCACAAAATTGAAGAAATATACTCTCCATGTTACACTACAGAGAATTTGTTGAGTTAAAATAATGAGCCATCTTTTGCGCCCGCGCAGTCTCAAAACCCTGTAGACAGCTCCTCGTGAAAACATTGGTGTCCCGCATCACAGAAGCGCACATACACACAACTGTGCTGTGTGCACGCTTTTGACTGCAGATGTCACACTGGCTTTGATTTTATCGTCGTGGATTACCTCGTCTAATATTACAAACATGCAGTCTCTGACAGTTTCAGAATCAGTGAAGGGTCATTTTTTCTTTGCTAAATTTCATGACACTCGCAGTGAGGCGGCTGTGGCCTCTCTTGTGCTGTAAATGTCTTTAGTAATGTGGAACAGCTCCTGTTATAAGAAGCTAGCAGGCTCTGCACCTTAGTTGCCCTCTCCTCTGTCCCTTCAGGCAATGCTGTCCCAAAAGCTTGGTGTTTCTCAACATGGTGCCTCCAATTGTTATATTCTTTTAACACTGACAGGCTTTCATTGTAAATCAAGCATACCGGCTTAGAGTTCAATCTTTGAGGTAAACTAGACTTGCATTTCCTGAAGGAAATACTATAGGGCTTGAAAAGGTGTGCCCCCTCTGCTCCATCTGCCCCTCTGCTCCATCACCCCCTCTGCTCCATCTGCCCCTCTGCTCTATCTGCCCCATTTGCCCCTCTCCCTCATCTGCCCCTCTGTTCCATTTGCCCCATTTGACCCTCTGCTCCATCGGCCCCCTCTACTCCATCTGCCCCATCAGCCCCTCTGCTCCATCTGCCCCATTTGCCCCTCTCCCTCATCTGCCCCTCTGCTCTATCTGCCCCATCTGCCCCTCTGCTCTGTCTGCCCCATTTGCCCCTCTCCCTCATCTGCCCCTCTGCTCTATCTGCCCCATTTGCCCATCTACCTCATCTGCCCCTTTGCCCCATCTGCCCCTCTGCTCCATCTGCCCCTCTTCTCCATCTGCCCCATCTGCCCCTCTGTTCCATCTGCCCCTCTGCTCTAGCTGCCCCTCTGCTCCATCTGGCCCATCTGCCCCTCTGCTCCATCTGCCCCATCTGCATGTATGTATGTGTGTGTGTCTGTGTGGCGTATATGTGTGTGACTGTGTGTAGTGGGTATGAGAGATGCATGTGTGTGCGCGTGCGTGTGTAGGGGAGGGGGAGAGACATTCAAAAATAACTGACACTCTGTCTCTGCCACTCTGAGTGGAGAAGCCTTGTTTTATGTGATTTGCACCCTCCGATCAAACGGTCGTAGTTCGGGACCCATTTAACCTATCGCTTCACCGAAGAGATTGTGTGAGAGAGGACCCCTTGCTGATGATTTTGATATATATTGGTGTGGTTTGACCCAAAAATGACTGATTTATGACAAGTTAAAAACACACAAAAATCTCAACAAAGCTGATTCTGATTCTGATATATTTATATGGGGGCCAATGGGGCAGTTTTCTGTGTCTAGTGCCAAACAAATGCTCATAACTCTAAAACTAATTCATCAAATGATTAGATATCTCGGCGTGCCAGAAAGGACAAGTTTCTCTCCCATTTAAAATTTAAATGGAGCGTCTAGGTCAAGGTGTAAGGATTTTACAGCAGTTTATCCAAGAACGTTTTGATCATTTTTTATGCCAGCTCACACTCTAACTGGCAGTGATGATTTGAAATTCTGAACATTCCACCATTCATTTTAATAGGGCCATTTTTCATTTTAAACTCAATTCTATTAAAATCTATAACTCTAATCGACTCCAAAAACGGATAGCACACCACACAGAGCCGAGACCTTCGAAACGCAGTTCGAACGGAGTCTGTACGTTAAGCGGTTCGGGCCGCATTCATTGCAGAAATTTGGAGAAAAGGAATAACAATATAGGGCTTTTCAAGCCCTATAATTAAAGTCAAAGGAACGTCAGAAATCCTTAGCGCTAAAAGTCCAAAAGACATACATACCTCTGCAGCAATCTGCGTAGCTGAAGTCTATATGCTGTCGTAAATAAATCTTGTAACTATGTCCAAGACCGCGTACTGCTCTCCTCTGTCTGTATACCGCAAATGACTCTCAGCACGAGTTTATATACAGTTGCCGCTTTGTGACATCATGCTAATAAAACAAGGGGTGCTATGGTAACGGATATAAAACAAGGGGGCTGTTTTATCAACCAATCATATTTCGAATTAGAATGGTGGGGGCTTGTCCAATGGTCTCAGGGTATTCTCACTGGCAGTGTTGTCAACTTAGCGACTTTGTCGCTATATTTAGCAATTTTTCAGACCCTCTAGAGACTTTTTGTAGTAAAAAGCGACTAGCGACAAATCTAGCGACTTTTGGAGACTCTGAACACACACGCTCTTCAGTTGCTGTCCTCTGGGGCGGGTGCTGCCGTGAGCCCCGCCCCACAACACTCAGTGCAGTCTCCACGTCCACACTGCAAATGAACTGCGCATGCCCAAAGCTGCCGCTGACGCCCCGCCCCGTATTTACAGAGCGGGATGTAAATATAAATGCTTTAGTCTTCAGTGAGACACGAAAAGAAATCACTGCATTTAACTCACCCAGTCTCAGCCATTCTTCACCTCATTCAATCCTGCTAACTGCTACTCTTATACTAACATTTAACAACACAGCAAAAAATCGTTGTAATTTACGTAAAAATTATTTATACAAAACATTAAAGCCATGTTCTTTTGAGAAGTGACTGCCTATTTCAAAGGCAACAGATGTTGTTCATTTGTAGTTCTAACATATTTAGGGTGTTTTTTTACTCATTTTCTCTCCCAACGTTATTCCTTTACAACTTCAAAAACATGTATTATGCAAATTAAGTGGTGACGTCATTTAGCGACTTCTAGCGACTTTAAGGACAACCAATAGCTACTTTCCTTACTGAGGAGTTGGCAACACTGCTCGCTGGTCCTCGTGCGTCGTGGTTGGTGTCTCGTGAGCTTTTAGCTCGTGTGCTAGCTAGTTAGCAGCTGCTAGCCAGCACTAGCGTGAGGTTTTACAAGCGGAAAGCATGGAATCGCAGGATAACAACCATTTTCAAGACGGCCATTCAACGAAAAAGTGGATATTATGAGAAAAGGCTGACCAACACCTCATCTTCAGATTGTAACACAAGGCGGTAAAGGGTACGTTAATGACAACAGTGTTGTGGACGCATTTTTAATACTATGCTCATGTTTTCATTTGGCTGTGTCTAGTGGAGGCCATGGCCAGTAAGTACGCTTCACCAAGATGTGTGTGTGTGTGTGTGTGTGTGTGTGTGTGTGTGTGTGTGTGTGTGTGTGTGTGTGTGTGTGTGTGAAAATAAGTTTAAACTGAATGCATTGTGAGATAGATAACCAGTGTAACGTAGCAGACATAATAAAGTGAGCAGACCAGTTTGTTTTGGTTTGCCAAACAAAGTTTTGAGTTTCAGGAGAAAGAGAGTTATCAAGATATAATAACTTAATATAATCAAGATTGGACATGATTAAGCATGAACCAGAGCGTCAGTGTGGTGGTGGCTGGCTATGAGCCCAAGTCTAGCAATATAGCAGGGGTAGAAGAAGATCGTGGCACCATGAAGTCTGGAAATTATGAACTTAGGACCAGTGACTAGAACCACAGTTTTGTAAGGATAGTCAGGTAATTAATGCTCATCTACATTTTAAGATCTCGAATATAGGAGAGCATAGCAAGGGGTGCTAGGGTAGTGGTCATCAGCATAACAGTGGATGTGAAGACCATATTCATGACTAATTTGACCAAGGTGTAACATATAGATAATTACATGGAAATGGCCAAGAACTGATCCCTGGGGTGCTCCTTGATTAACATTAACATTGTGAGATTTATGAACAGGAAGTGAACATGACATGTGCAGTGTTTCTAATGACTAAGAATAAACAAAACTCTTGAGGAAAAGGAGGAATTTAATGAATAAGGTGCACAAAAAAACCCGTGACATGATCCGAATTAAGGAAACAATAACCAGCAGTACTGGTACAAAGACAAGCTATATATAGATGAACATATGGCCCTCAGGTGCTGGGGATTATAATGGTCCCCACCCACCTGAGGCACAAACACAATGCAACAGCAACAGAACAACATAAACTACTGCCGCTGTGGACGGAGGCAGCAGGCAGGGGGCCCCCGTATCATGACAGTACAATCAGTGTCAGCATGGATTAATGTCTCTAAGTAAAACCATTGCTAGACATATAGGACTGGTCAAAGTGAGGGGTCCACTGAATTCTGACAAGAAATCTGAAGAAGTTTCCAACTGAAGATTTCTTACTGTTCCCCAAAACAATCAGCCTCAGTGCCACTAAAAAATGTAGAGTTGTACAGCTTAACTTCTGAGTGTGTGTATGTGGGTGTTAGTGTTTGGTTGTGTTTATGTAGAAGTGACATTTAGTATGTGGTGTGTATGTGTGTGTTGTAGTGCATGGGGGGAGTTGTTCTCCTTCTCTCTGCAGGTTATCTAGCTGCAACACAGGAAGGCTGTGAGTTACTGACTTACTGTTTTTTCATACATGCATACACACAATCTCTCTCTGTCTTTCTCTCTCTCTCTCTCTCTCTCACTCACTCACACACACAAAGACACACAATGTTTCACTCAATTTTCTCTCAGTCTTAGTAGTTCAAAGTATCTTTATTAGTATGAAATGAATACAAGTGTCAAAGCACCATAAAAATGTTAAGAGCATGAGAGATAACTAAAGTAAAGGATAACTAAAGTAACGGATTTGGCAAATATGCAAAAGTATATGTATACATATGCTTTATATATGTGCTTATAAATACACACTTTAAAATAGTGTGTGTCTCTTTCACATACACACAAATAATTGCTATTACCCTTTTTCTATCTCTGAAACACCCATATTATCAGTGTATTTATCAGAACACATACACATTAATCACTTACACACACTCCCTTCTTTCTCACTCTCTATTTATACACACACATGCACACACACATCGCAGCATCCCTCTCTAATAAACACACACACACAGCATATGTGTTTGGGGTGATTAGACTGGTGCAGCTTCATTTCTGAGAGTGTGTATTCTGAAATGTGAAAGACCTTATGTGTGAGATGCATTTGTTATGTGCAGCTGTAGGTGTGTTTTATCTCCTTCTGTCTGCAGGCCGTCTGACTGCAATATTTCAGAGGATGGCTGCGCTGCTCTGTCTTCAGCTCTGAAGTCAAACCCTTCATCACACTTGAGAGAGCTGAATCTGACCCACAATAAACTATTCGACTCAGGAGTGAAGCAGCTCTCTGCTTTACTGAAGGATCTACACTGTAAACTGGAGAAACTAGAGTGAGTTACTGACACACACAAACATACACACACAGACTGTGGGTAGACGAGCGTAGGAGGCAGACACAATTACTGAGAGAAGTTGGGTTTATTAGCAACTGTGGGAGAAACCCAAACTGGGTTTAGACACACAAGGTGGTCAGGGCATGAAGAAACAGAGGGACTGAACAGGTGCAGGGACTGAACGGAATCAAAATACTAACACACAGGGAAAACCGAGTAACTGCCTTAACAAGACTAGAGTGGGGCACAAGTAATGAAGCACAATCAGGGATACAATAGACCAGGAATACAGACTGGGATTAGTAACAACAACAAATACAGACCAGGAATAGTAACAACAACAAATACAGACCGGGAATAGTAACAAAAACGAGTACACACTAGGAATAGTAACAAGTTATTTCAAGGCTAGAACCATGGGGTAAGAAGAGTTACAAACAGGGATATAAGTACAATGAGGAACTAAACAAGATACAGGTTGTAAAAGTTTTGTTTCTCAGTAGAAAGCCCTTTTCTTGTGTTCAGCAAATGAGCGGAGGGTCATGGAGGAACACCACTATAAATCCTTAACCCTGATGAGATCCGGGCGTGGTCTACCTTCTTGGGGTCCAGCAGGGTGTGGGGGACCCATTGCATTTTTTGTTAAAATAATCAGCAGATTTAGCCCAATTGCAAGTAAAATAAACAATACATATGTTAAATTAGTTTGCTCTCATTTATTTATTAGTTACTTTTTTATTAAAATGTAACACAATAAGGAAATGAATCATAAATCATGCTGGCTGACAGGCTGGTCCTATGGCTAGCTGCTGACGGGCTGGTGCTAACGGAGCTGGCTGCTGCTCATCCTCCTTTTCATTATCACTATCAGACTCTGATATTTCAGAAATGTGATCCTGAAATTTCTTCTTCTGAATCACCATCAAAATCCTCTGTCTCTTCCAATAGCAGCTGTAAGGCAGTCTGAACTGAGAATCGCTTTGCCATCTTTTATAGCATTTTTAGCATTTTTAGCATTTATAGCATCATGTCCCCATGATTGGATGAAACACACACTCACACACACATACACACACACACACACACACACACACACACACACACACACACACACACACACACACACACACACACACACACAGGTCCAGAGAGGAGGGAGGGATAATGAGGGCTGAGAGAAAAGATGCTTCTTTCAGATCTCACCCCTTTGTCTCTATAGAGATTCTTCGTCTGCTGTCTGACAATATGCAATCAACCCCTGATGTGACAACCATCAAAAGTGTTGATGGTTGCTCACCTTTGCATGCCAAACTCCTCTGTCCTTTGTTTGTATATCCTTTAAAGTCATACAGACGACTATCAACTACCCAACCCAATGTTGATTGCCCACTTTGACTAGCCCAGGGCCCCGTGGACCCTGGACCCTGTATGTAATACAAATGTGAAGGGGGGGGTACGGGGGGGTGGTCATTGAAAATATTTTCTGATTTATGTTGCTCACAAAAAATGAGCCAAGGACCAATGAATCTCAGTTTGAAAAAAAAAAAATTGTAGAATTTTTTTAAGCTGATTTTTTTAAAATGGGTCCCACAGACCCTTGGACCATATAAGGGTTAATAGATAGTAACATGCTGCAGAGAAGTGTGTGGCTGAGAGCTCTCGGAACAAATGAGGAACAAACTACTCTTAAAGAAGAGAGGTTTATTCACACAGGCCAGCTGTACCCAAATGTTCAAAAATGAGAGGGCGCTCCCCTCATTCATACATACACAGACCAGCCCTGTGCATGCAAGCAACAGGGTGGGCTCAAGAAGGCTAGTCTAACAAAGTTGATATATTCTACCATATATGGAAGCAAATGCATTGTTCTTGATAAGCCTGTGTGGAGGGGAAACATGATTCATACGTGTGCATCAAGCGCAGCACCTTGAGGAGAAATGCTGAGCCAGTTCTTGGTACACACACTCAGAACGCACAGGAGGAGGGAAAAGGTGTGAAAGGGGGGGGGGGGGTGTGAAGCGAGGGGAGAGAGGTGTGAAAAGGGTGTCAGGGGTCACAGATGGCGCATTTCCACTAGGGCCTGCTTGAAGCGGTACAGTTCGATACGGATCGATTCGCAACGGAACGGTACGGTCGCGTTGCGTTTCCATTGCAATGGTGGACCACCACAATGTGGGTGGAGTCGCTGTTGGCGCGCGGGTTGTAGTGTCGTGACATCATTTGTATGCGACCGGTCACCGGTCGATGCCCCTTAACACATACCATTATTGTATCTTATTTATCTTTATCTTCATTATTGTATGTGGTTACTCTAATTATTGGTAATAATTTGGTATTACTCAAACAGGCTGAACACACCCTGCATAAAAAGCATCAGTCATACAATCAAATGAAATCAAAATTTATTATGAAATATAGATATTTAAAGTACAAAATATGTAAATAATATAGTTATAGTTAAAAAAGTGCAAAAAGCAAATTACCAAAAAATAACGTATAGCTTTATATGAAATAAATATTTATTGTACTACAAGCAACATTTTGTGTGCTTTTACTGGCGTCTGTCTCGCATGGTGTTCACAAGTTCGCCAAGCACCCCGAGGAAAGCCCAGTTGAAGGAAACATTTTCTGCCAACTCCGCTCTCCTCAGCTCGGCTTCTTGTTCCCGGGCCTCGCTACAATCACGGCTCGACAATCAATGCTCGTGCATCCGCACATCCTGTGCCTGCATCTCCAGAAGATGTGCGCCGATATCCAAGTCCGTCTGGGTCCTTTTTCGCTTGCCTTGACAAAAAAGAGGGTAATGGGAGTTGATTAGTAAAACTGAAATGCACTCGGTACTCATGCTACTCCGGTGCTTCACATGTTTTTTGTGTTCCTCACCTGTATTGGGCCGCCGGACAGGCGTTTGAGATCCAGCCGGTATAGAGACCGTTGGTTCCGTGTATGACACGGATGATGCGGGGGAGGCGGGAGGTTCCAAAGAGGCGCTCGCCTCGTCAGTGGAAGGGGAATCTTGAACGTAAAAAAGAAACAAATATTAAACACAAGCATTCCCGTGAAAGCAACAACAATATATCGTAACTGCACAAAATGTGTAGCACGTCATCGCTGCTCATGCTTTGTTTATGGCTACAGCTAACTAGCAACTAGCAAGGCTCCACGCTGTGGCTAAGAGCTAGCTATTGTACAGTAGTGACTGTGGTGGTAACATTAACTACAAACACAGCTCTAAATTCCTGCGTTTACAATAGATGCGTTCATATTACGTTCATATTACATCTTTTACGAGCCTAGTAAAACTGTGAAATCACAATACACTCACCATTCTCCGTGGCCTCCAGCACCGACATTGCCGTGTCCAGCACGTTTTCTCTTCCGTTACTGGCTGGCCGGTGACCGTATATGGCATCCATTTGCTGGAACCATTTCCAGTCTTTGCGGTTTGCTCCGCTGCGTCCGTTATGGTCCTTCACCGCCCGGTAATCGCTTTTGGGTTTTAAAAATGGCTGAGGAGTCGATAGCGGAGGAGTCGCTCTCCTGTGACGCAACCTGTGACGACACTCCCTGGCCAATCAGTGTCATGCTGTTCCTCCACGTCACAGAACTGTACCGCTTTGGAACGGTTAGAACCTCGAGCGAGTAGGTACAAAAAAAGTACCTGAAGGTACCGGCAAACTGGTACCTGGTACTAATGCAAACACTCACAAACCGTCGCGAATCGAACCGTACCGCGCCAAGCAGGCCCTAGTGGAAATGCGCCAAGAGAGCATTAGGGGACATAATGTTCAGAGTTACAGCAGACAGAGGAAGATAAAATATTCCTTCAATCCCCTCTTTTGTGATTAAAATGCAATAAGATCACAACACTTTTATTCATTCATCAAATACAAAGACAAAGCCGGTCCCCTCTTAAGGTTCAACGTTCTGCTACGGTTTCAGGAGCAGATGCTGCATGTCATGAGGGCGAGCTTTTGTCAGGGCATCGGCCATAGCCCACATCCGATTCATCAACACATGTTGTCACAAAGCACATTTACAAATCAGATCCCTGATGATCAAGCTAGGGGTGACAGTGTCAAGGAAAATCAACTTAGGTGGGGATTAAGAAGAAACCATGAGAAGAACAAGACTCAAAAATTCATCCTCCATTGTCTGGCCCAGCAGGTTGTACCAGTGCCAGTGATTAGCATGTGGCTCTGGCAGGCGTATCTATTGCAGCACAACTAAAAGGAGGGACCTGGAGGTGACAACAGTCATGAGGGCTCACTGAGCTTCTGCATTCAACTCAAATCTTCATCACAATCTACACTGAACACGTGACGTGGCCGTATAACAGCATCAACATCTCAGATTACCAGAGGACTATACGAATGGATGGCCACGTTGTACACCTTCATTTGCAGTAAATTAACTGAAGGATTGATTAAATAGGTGATTCCTAAGCCTCAGATTAAAGATTGGAAATTGGAAACTGAATCTGGAAAACTCTTCCATAACATCAGTTTTTCTCCAGCCCTTTTGATCTCTCACATTTTTACTGTATTAGTCACACACACACAGTCACACACACACATACTTGTAAAAGCGTCTTTCGGGGACTACCAGCAGGAAGCTACATTGTGGGGACTACCCTTTCTAAATGCTTTAGGAATAAATCAACTACAGATTCACGTTTCAATTGACGTTGTAAAGGCAGCCATCACTTTAAATTACAGAAAAAATGTTTAGAAAGCAATGTGACATTTTCCTACATTCTGGGGACAAGTTTCTGGTAGACAGACCATGTGAGGACCAACACACACACACACCAACCCATTGTACAATTTAGGTACTTATGAACAATCTGGGGACACGAACTAAGGTTGCAGCTAGATACTAACAACAAGGTTGCAGCTAGATTGCATATTTGCAAGGAAAGACAACTGGTATAGTTATTTAAATAACAGGCCCTTTATTTAGCTCTTAAGCTTTTGCATTTGTGATGAAGTATTTTTAACAAATTTAATGCTTTAAGCCTTTCAAAAGCTCGTCAACAGTAAGCTGCCAAGCCTCAAATACAAAAATTGTATGAAAAAAAGAGAAATGTAAACTCCTTAAAGATGTCTCTTCAAAGGTTTTTTACCTTTGGAGACTATATGTTCTATAATGAACAATGAACAGAAGAAAATGCATAGTCTAAAGGAGTGTTCAAATTTACAGCTTCCTTTTAAGAGCAGTGATCCTGTTCTTTACAAAACATTTCACAGCCAACTATATTCAATGTATTCAACTAAAGATTTTCATAGTCGAATCTGATTAGTCGGATTTTCCCTTTAGTGGACTAATAGTCGAATCAGGGTTTTTTATTTATTTATCTATAGCACCATAAACAGGATCCTGTTCTAATTCAGAACTTTTTTCCACTTCAAAGTAAAAACTTAAAACACCCAGACAAATGAATAAACATGGTAGGTTGGCATTATTCAGCTTTTATGTACTTACTTATTTATTTTTAAATGAAACGCTAGAGAACATTAACCATCAGTGCGCAGATCGAACAGGCACTGTGCAAAATGTCAAAAGTATTTTAAATAAAATGTGCCTGCTTGAAAATATAAAAATAATTATAAGTAAAGGTTCAAGTAACGGGGTTTAAAAAGCAAACAACAAAAAATGTTTATAGGCCTACTTGCGGAGACGCGACGAGATGACAAACGGCTGAACTGTGTTTTTTTTTCGCCTTACGCATTTAAAAATGGTATGCCATTTTGGTTGTTGTCGTGCAAAATGAAAGACGTTGATGGCATAATTTGCACTTTACTTTTATTTTTTCAAAATACTTTTGAAGTTTTTTGTAGCCATTATAATCTCGGCAGACGCTGATCCTGTAGAGTGTTTAGCTCCGCTCATTTGGATTGTGCAACTGCAGGGTGTGATTTATTAATGTGTAGTAAGGAAGATGCCTATTGTTAATGCACACACATAATTTCTGTTAATAAATATTTTTAAATTAAGATGATTTTATTTGACAAAGGGCTATATATAACGAAAACAAAGACATTTCATGTAACAACTAATGCTTAGCTGCATCCTTGGGCACCCCCATGCAGTCAGAATGGTACATTTGACTATGACGTTCATAGTCGACTAGGGGGTATAGTCGACTATAGTCGAATCAGCGACTATTGCAGGACACCCCTACAGCCAACCAATCTCTGTCTTTTCAATAGGTTCAGCCTTTATACATGCCTCACACTGTTTTTTTCCTGGCACAGTGCAAGTTTTAATAAACCTGTTCAGGTGTTTTTCCACAGCTTTCACTTCATCGTTTTCCCATTTCCTTTTCTTAACCACCTTAACACCTGAATAAACGGAAGACAACATTAGTCAAATAATAATGTTTTTCGATCTCTACAGCTTGCCATGGTGTGTCAGACAATACCTTTGGGAACTAAAGTGGTACCGTTTGGCTCCGACGCTTGTGGTACTGGTTGGTTCCAATCGTGATTTTGAGTGGTTTCCAGCTTCTGCTTTATAGATGGTTCCAAATCCACTTCTGCATCAAGATCTAGTTAAATAAAGTACTCATAAAAAGGGGCAAAGTACATCCAATAACAATGGTGACTAGAAAAAGGTCACCAACTCAGTACATCACAGAGGATTACATAATTAAAGACATACTGAGGCACAAAAAAAGAGCTCGGCCGTTGAGCATGAGTGACAATCCCAAAAGTTTAACTGTTTAGACCTCAATTAAACTAACAAATCAGTCTGAAAAGCATCAGTATGTAGAAAGACTACCAAGGAAAGAACACTTGAGACAACTGCATTTTAATCAGTCAACAACTTGATCTGACAACTTGCAGATTAAACACCATGGTGGGGACTCACTGTAAGCCCAAAGAAATCTTCTGCCATCACTGTCAAGGCACTTTGTACATTGTGGGGACTTGACGTTTACCCAGTGAAAAACACATGAAATAGAACAGTTTCATACCGTGTTGCTGAAAGGAGACTCTTGCTGTTAGAGTCAGTGCAATGCTGATCATCTCCAGTGGCACAGTCTGACTCCGAACAATTACTGTCTGCTGCCGTTGTAGTTTTTGTCACCTGAAACAGACACAACAGTCACTAATAAGCCCAAAAGTACAAACTTATTGAAACTGCTATGTGGTAGAAAGTATTTGTAAGCTAAACACTCCAAATAACACAAAGAAATATATACATACTTACATTAAAAATACAATTTTTAGGTAGGTGTTTTGTGAGGACTTAGTGTAAAGGTTTCCCTTTAAAAGATATTGTGGGGACTCAGTGGCACTGTCAGGATACATTGTACATTGTGGGGACTTGACGTTTACCCAGTGAAAAACACATGAAATAGAACAGTTTCATACCGTGTTGCTGAAAGAAGACTCTGGCTGTTGAGGGTCAGTGCAATGCTGATCATCTCCAATGGAACAGTCTGACTCCAAACAATTACTGTCTGCTGCCGTTGCAGTTTTTGTCACCTGAAACAGACACAACAGTCACTAATAAGCCCAAAAGTACAAACTTATTGAAACTGCTATGTGGTAGAAAGTATTTGTAAGCTAAACACACCAAATAACACAAAGAAATATATACATACTTACATTAAAAATACAATTTTTAGGTAGGTGTGTTGTGAGGACTTAGTGTAAAGGTTTCCCTTTAAAAGATATTGTGGGGACTCAGTGGCACTGTCAGGATACATTGTACATTGTGGGGACTTGACGTTTACCCAGTGAAAAACACATGAAATAGAACAGTTTCATACCATGTTGCTGAAAGAAGACTCTTGCTGTTGAGGGTCAGTGCAATGCTGATCATCTCCAGTGGCACAGTCTGACTCCAAACAATTACTGTCTGCTGCCGTTGTAGTTTTTGTCACCTGAAACAGACACAACAGTCACTAATAAGCCCAAAAGTACAAACTTATTGAAACTGCTATGTGGTAGAAAGTATTTGTAAGCTAAACACACCAAATAACACAAATAAATATATATATATATACTTACATTAAAAATACAATTTTTAGGTAGGTGTTTTGTGAGGACTTAGTGTAAAGGTTTCCCTTTAAAAGATATTGTGGGGACTCAGTGGGGGAGGTGCACCACTTACGGACTGAAATCTTCTGCCAGCACTGTCAGGGTACATTGTACATTGTGGGGACTTGACGTTTACCCAGTGAAAAACACATGAAATAGAACAGTTTCATACCGTGTTGCTGAAAGAAGACTCTTGCTGTTGAGGGTCAGTGCAATGCTGATCATCTCCAGTGGCACAGTCTGACTCCAAACAATTACTGTCTGCTGCCGTTGTAGTTTTTGTCACCTGAAACAGACACAACAGTCACTAATAAGCCCAAAAGTACAAACTTATTGAAACTGCTATGTGGTAGAAAGTATTTGTAAGCTAAACACACCAAATAACACAAAGAAATATATACATACTTACATTAAAAATACAATTTTTAGGTAGGTGTGTTGTGAGGACTTAGTGTAAAGGTTTCCCTTTAAAAGATATTGTGGGGACTCAGTGGCACTGTCAGGATACATTGTACATTGTGGGGACTTGACGTTTACCCAGTGAAAAACACATGAAATAGAACAGTTTCATACCATGTTGCTGAAAGAAGACTCTTGCTGTTGAGGGTCAGTGCAATGCTGATCATCTCCAGTGGCACAGTCTGACTCCAAACAATTACTGTCTGCTGCCGTTGTAGTTTTTGTCACCTGAAACAGACACAACAGTCACTAATAAGCCCAAAAGTACAAACTTATTGAAACTGCTATGTGGTAGAAAGTATTTGTAAGCTAAACACACCAAATAACACAAATAAATATATATATATACTTACATTAAAAATACAATTTTTAGGTAGGTGTTTTGTGAGGACTTAGTGTAAAGGTTTCCCTTTAAAAGATATTGTGGGGACTCAGTGGGGGAGGTGCACCACTTACGGACTGAAATCTTCTGCCAGCACTGTCAGGGTACATTGTACATTGTGGGGACTTGACGTTTACCCAGTGAAAAACACATGAAATAGAACAGTTTCATACCATGTTGCTGAAAGAAGACTCTTGCTGTTGAGGGTCAGTGCAATGCTGATCATCTCCAGTGGCACAGTCTGACTCCAAACAATTACTGTCTGCTGCCGTTGTAGTTTTTGTCACCTGAAACAGACACAACAGTCACTAATAAGCCCAAAAGTACAAACTTATTGAAACTGCTATGTGGTAGAAAGTATTTGTAAGCTAAACACACCAAATAACACAAAGAAATATATACATACTTACATTAAAAATACAATTTTTAGGTAGGTGTGTTGTGAGGACTTGGTGTAAAGGTTTCCCTTTAAAAGATATTGTGGGGACTCAGTGGCACTGTCAGGATACATTGTACATTGTGGGGACTTGACGTTTACCCAGTGAAAAACACATGAAATAGAGCAGTTTCATACCGTGTTGCTGAAAGGAGACTCTTGCTGTTGAGGGTCAGTGCAATGCTGATCATCTCCAGTGGCACAGTCTGACTCCGAACAATTACTGTCTGCTGCCGTTGTAGTTTTTGTCACCTGAAACAGACACAACAGTCACTAATAAGCCCAAAAGTACAAACTTATTGAAACTGCTATGTGGTAGAAAGTATTTGTAAGCTAAACACACCAAATAACAAAGAAATATATATATACTTACATTAAAAATACAATTTTTAGGTAGGTGTTTTGTGAGGACTTAGTGTAAAGATTTCCGTTTAAAAGATATTGTGGGGACTCAGTGGGGGAGGTGCACCACTTACGGACTGAAATCTTCTGCCAGCACTGTCAAGGTACATTGTACATTGTGGGGACTTGACGTTTACCCAGTGAAAAACACATGAAATAGAACAGTTTCTTACGGTGTTGCTGAAAGGAGACTCTTGCTGTTGAGGGTCAGTGCAATGCTGATCATCTCCAGTGGCACAGTCTGACTCCAAACAATTACTGTCTGCTGCCATTTTAGTTTTTGTCACCTGAAACAGACACAACAGTCACTATTTAGCGGCACTCCATCTAATGTAGAAATGCATTTCTAAAATGTTGTATTCATTATATAAAAGTAACTTTGGGATTAAAGACTACTGCTATTCTGAGTTTGGTAAGTAAGTGTTATTTAAAATAAGAATAACAGAAAGCTTTAATCCCAAAGTTCCTTTTACATAACTGATATACCATTTTATAAATACATTCACAATTTGGTATCCAACTATGCACCATAGCTACAAGAAGTACCATTCTTACTTTGCTCCTCCAGGGACAATCACCATCTCCATAATTATAAGTAATCTCCTCTCTAGTATTTATGTCTCTTGAAGCAAAAAGACACAACCAAGGTCTTCCTTCCACAACGATTCTCTTAATTTTATAGTTAGGGTTAATGTGGTTATCATTAACCAGTCTTCCGAGAGTGCCATCGTCCTTTGCAGCATCAACACTGAATTTAAACAAACAGAACATGATTATTTGGGGACAAAAGGTGTTTAGTCATGACAGTTGCAGAATTAAATACCATAATAAAGCTTAACATTACAACATTGCATTCTTTCCAGTCATTTCATCGTATAGCAAAGTTCTTATAATACATTAATTTTGCTCATATCATTATTAGACTAAGACCCTTTACAGTATTCTTTCTCTATTAAGTAACGACAACTGTCATTACTTAAGTACTTTGTGTTGTAGAATGACTACAAAGCGCTGTATATATAGATGTTACACATAACCCTGACAAAAAACAGCACAGGCCAAACCAGCAAGGTTTGACCAACACAGACTAGCTGTTTTATTTTTTCATCAGGGAAACAAATAGAAAATGGCACATTGTCACGTCTAGCTCCGACCCCTGCCCCAGTCGTGTCGTTCGTCCTAGCCCGGCCTTTTTTCTTGATTTCCTTTGTTTCCCCCCTGTCTGTCACGCCCTGTACCTTGTGTCCCTGCCCCTTCTCATCGTTTCAGCTGTGCCTTCTTTAATTCTCCCCTAGTCAGTGTTTAAATTCCCCTCATCTATTTTGGCTTATTCTCCTTCTTGCCCGTGTGTTCCCATTGTTTCTTGTTTGTGCCATGTTGTTCGCCATTTTAGTTTCCTTGTCCTGAGCGTTTTAGTTTCGCATTTCGGTAAAGTGCTTTAGAGTTCCTGGTAGCTTAGTTTTTCCCTTTGTAGTGTTTGTTCTATGTCGTTTTTTGCTGTTGTTCCCGTGTTGTTTGCTAGTTTGTTCCCCTTTCACGTCGTGTTCGAGGTGTTTAATGTCTGTCGCTGCCGGTGTACAGAAAATCTGTGCTACTCATTGAGCTTTCCAACGTAGGGCTACTGCGCATGCGCACGATAATTTCACGTTAGTGTCAGTGCACACCCATAGCGCAAAATTATAGATATATACACTGCTCAAAAAAATAAAGGGAATACTCAAATAACACATCCTAGATCTGAATGAATGAAATATTCTCATTGAATACTTTGTTCTGTACAAAGTTGAATGTGCTGACAACAAAATCACACAAAAATCATCAATGGAAATCAAATTTATTAACCAATGGAGGCCTGGATTTGGAGCCACACACAAAATTAAAGTGGAAAAACACACTACAGGCTGATCCAACTTTGATGTAATGTCCTGAAAACAAGTCAAAATGAGGCTCAGTATTGTGTGTGGCTTCCACGTGCCTGTATAACCTCCCTACAATGCCTGGGCATGCTCCTGATGAGGTGGCGGATGGTCTCCTGGGGGATCTCCTCCCAGACCTGGACTAAAGCATCCGCCAACTCCTGGACAGTCTGTGGTGCAACGTGACGTTGGAGGATGGAGCGAGACATGATGTCCCAGATGTGCTCAATCGGATTCAGGTCTGGGGAATGGGCGGGCCAGTCCATAGCTTCAATGCCTTCATCTTGCAGGAACTGCTGACACACTCCAGCCACATGAGGTCTAGCATTGTCCTGCATTAGGAGGAACCCAGGGCCAACCGCACCAGCATATGGTCTCACAAGGGGTCTGAGGATCTCATCTCGGTACCTAATGGCAGTCAGGCTACCTCTGGTGAGCACATGGAGGGCTGTGTGGTCCTCCAAAAAAATGCCACCCCACACCATTACTGACCCATTGCCAAACAGGTCATGCTGAAGGATGTTGCAGGCAGCAGATCGCTCTCCACGGCGTCTCCAGACTCTGTCACCTCTGTCACATGTGCTCAGTGTGAACCTGCTTTCATCTGTAAAGAGCACAAGGCGCCAGTGGCGAATTTGCCAATCCTGGTGTTCTCTGGCAAATGCCAAGCGTCCTGCACGGTGTTGGGCTGTGAGCACAACCCCCATCTGTGGACGTCGGGCCCTCATACCATCCTCATGGAGTCGGTTTCTAACCGTTTGTGCAGACACATGCACATTTGTGGCCTGCTGGAGGTCATTTTGCAGGGCTCTGGCAGTACTCCTCCTGTTCCTTCTTGCACAAAGGCGGAGGTAGCGGTCCTGCTGCTGGGTTGTTGCCCTCCTACGGCCTCCTCCACGTCTCCTGGTGTACTGGCCTGTCTCCTGGTAGCGCCTCCAGCCTCTGGACACTACGCTGACAGACACAGCAAACCTTGCCACAGCTCGCATTGATGTGCCATCCTGGATGAGCTGCACTACCTGAGCCACTTGTGTGGGTTGTAGAGTTCGTCTCATGCTACAACGAGTGTGAAAGGACCACCAACATTCAAAAGTGACCAAAACATCAGCCAGAAAGCATAGGTACTGAGAAGTGGTCTGTGGTCCCCACCTGCAGAACCACTCCTTTATAGGGGGAGGTCTTGCTAATTGCCTCTCATTTCTACCTGTTGTCTATTTCATTTGCACAACAGCAGTTGAAATTGATTCACAATCAGTGTTGCTTCCTAACTGAACAGGTTGGTTTCACAGAAGTGTGGTTGACTTGGAGTTATATTGTGTTGTTTAAGTGTTCCCTTTATTTTTTTGAGCAGTGTATATCGATTCATACTACCGTGTCAAAATGTACTACCGCAGCAGTAGCTGTACGTACGATCATTTAATAGGCTATATTACCTTATCCGAATGTGCTTCTACCATTAATACTGTAGGTAGGTACAATAATTTAAAAGGCTATATTGCCTTATCTGAATGTGCTTCTACCATTAATACTGTAGGTACGATAATTTTATAGGCTATTTTACCTTATCCGAACGTGCATGCAGCATTAATACTGTGTGTAGGTACGATAATTTTATAGGCTATTTTACCTTATCAGAACGTGCATGCAGCATTAATACTGTAGGTAGGAACGATCATTTTATAGGTTATATTATCTTATCGGTATATGCTTCTAGCAATAATACTGTAGGTATGAGCATTTATAGGCTATATTAGCTTATCAGAACGTGCTCTCAGCAATGAGTTAATCAAGTCATGTACTGATTACTAGATCGCTGTGCTTAAGGAATGTCTTAGAAACCCACTGTGATTGTGACTGTGCAAACGTTATTAACGTTACATGGTTATTTGTATTTAAGAAAGTTGCTTTAGAAATGTAAAATAGCCAAACAGAACGAATGTTAAGCGTTAAGAAGTGCTCATTTCAAGGTCAATCAACTAACACTAGTTAGTGTAGGACGGAATAAACGGATGGATAAAATCAAGAACGATTATTTATTGGCAAGGGTAAAACAAACTGACCAGCAGAAATGTGTTAGAAACACATAATATAGTAATATTTAAAAATATTTATTTTAATATCCTAGGTCTTTCCTAGGATATTAACAAAAATATTTAACAATTGTTGATAAAGCAAAATGCAAAAAGATTTATGTTGCAATATGATTAAATATGACAAATGGGCAATATTCACCCTTAATCCAAGAGAAAAAACAGCTGGCAGCGCACAATTGTGGGCTACGCTAAACACTGACGTAAAAGTAGCATGCGCATGCGCAGTAGCCCGAGGTACGACAGCTTGACTGGTAGCAATCCTGTTTCCCCATGCCTAGTTTTCCCTCTATGTTTCGTGCTCATTTTTGTTTATTTAATAAACCCCTTTAAACCCTGCATCTGCGTCACGCCTGCCCGCTTAAATCGTTACACACACAGAGTTGAATAACCGGAATGGTAATGAATTTAAAAGGCTTGGAAATGGCGACGAACACCCAACCCTCACCCCCTCCTATCCTCATAAACACACCAAGCCATTTAGCCATGAACACCATTTAAATGTATGAAGAAATACTCACGTCCAGAACTTTCCGTGCCAGATGTAGTCGAACATGAATACTTTCTGGTCGCTGTTATAAACTCTGTCTTTTTTGACTCTCCTCGGAGCTGATTAGGTCTCCTCTGTACTCATCTCCAGTGGCACAGTCTGACTCCGAACAATTACTGTCTGCTGCCGTTGTAGTTTTTGTCACCTGAAACAGACACAACAGTCACTAATAAGCCCAAAAGTACAAACTTATTGAAACTGCTATGTGGTAGAAAGTATTTGTAAGCTAAACACACCAAATAACAAAGAAATATATATATACTTACATTAAAAATACAATTTTAGGTAGGTGTTTTGTGAGGACTTAGTGTACAGGTTTCCCTTTAAAAGATATTGTGGGGACTCAGTGGGGGAAGTGCACCACTTACGGACTGAAATCTTCTGCCATCACTGTCAGGATACATTGTACATTGTGGGGACTTGACGTTTACCCAGTGAAAAACACATGAAATAGAACAGTTTCTTACCGTGTTGCTGAAAGGAGACTCTTGCTGTTGAGGGTCAGTGCAATGCTGATCATCTCCAATGGAACAGTCTGACTCCAAACAATTACTGTCTGCTGCCATTGTAGTTTTTGTCACCTGAAACAGACACAACAGTCACTATTTAGCACTCCATCTAATGTAGAAATGCATTTCTAAAATGTTGTATTCATTATGTAAAAGTAACTTTGGGATTAAAGACTACTGCTATTCTGAGTTTGGTAAGTAAATGTTATTTAAAATAAGAATAACAGAAAGCTTAAATCCCAAAGTTCCTTTTACATAACTGATATACCATTTTATAAATACATTCACAATTTGGTATCTAACTATGCACCATAGCTACAAGAAGTACCATTCTTACTTTGCTCCTCCAGGGACAATCACCATCTCCATAATTATAAGTAATCTCCTCTCTAGTATTTATGTCTCTTGAAGCAAAAAGACACAACCAAGGTCTTCCTTCCACAACGATTCTCTTAATTTTATAGTTAGGGTTAATGTGGTTATCATTAACCAGTCTTCCGAGAGTGCCATCGTCCTTTGCAGCATCAACACTGAATTTAAACAAACAGAACATGATTATTTGGGGACAAAAGGTGTTTAGTCATGACAGTTGCTGAATAAAATACCATAATAAAGCTTAACATTATAACATTGCATTCTTTCCAGTCATTTCATCGTATAGCAAAGTTCTTATAATACATTAATTTTGCTCATATTATTATTAAACTAAAACCCTTTACAGTATTCTTTCTCTATTAAGTAGGCCTGTGTTGAAAAAATCGATTTTCCAATTCAGAATCGATTCGCATATGATGATCTGATAATCGATTCGTACGTCCAAAGATCGATTTTTTAGTGAACTTTTACCCCCGCCTCGTCACTGAATTCACGCAGGCGTGCTCGGTCTAACTAACTGTAAAACAACATGGCGTCGGACAGTGCCGGTAACGACGATAGTCAAATCGGCAATCTAAAAACAGAAGGACAGTTTATCCAGTGTCAGTGACTATTTACAGTTAGTCCATGTCACTGACAGTTTACCCAGTGTTTTTACAGTTTAAAAAAGTTAAAAATGTTCTTGTAACGTTGGGCGCAAGGCGATGGACGAGACAGAATCCTTTGCACTTTCCAAATCGTTACGTTTATTACATTTACCGAAGCGCAGACAGCGCACATAAAACACGTTTACATAGAACGTTTGCGACTCAAACAACGACGAGCACCGGACGCTGCGCGAACGCACAAACCCCACGAGGTGAGACGGATTATCACAAGACGCACCCGCACCCACGGAGATCTACAGACGCAGACAAGTAGACGCAGTTAACACACGCCCAAAAGGGAGGGGTCGGGGACCATAACATGACAGTTCTGTTCTTATATTTGCACTTTAAAGAAAAATACACGTTTACATTTTATACTTTCAGTTTATTAAGTGTGAGCACTTTTAAAATAAAAATGCATTTGGTAGCAACAGCTTTTGGGTGAATTCTTAATTATTTCAATCATAATAATAATGCACTGGTTAGTGTCCCAGTAGGAGTCCACTGTTGCAGACACCTCAAAGATGTCCTCTGTTTATTGTCCTGGATTACCTTTCTTGAAGGTAGATTTATGATCATGATGATTTATATCATGTTGCTTCTGTTCATAGTCAGGAAACAGCTCAAATACATTTTTAATAACACTAAACCCCGAATTGGATCGAATCGGATCGAATCGATTAAATCGAAATAAATCGATTCTTAATCTTCAGAATCGGAATGATTCTTGGAATTTGAATCGATACCCAGCCCTACTATTAAGTAACGACAACTGTCATTGCTTAAATACTTTGTGTTGTAGAATGACTACAAAGCCCTGTATATATAGATGTTACACATAACCCTGACAAAAAACAGCACAGGCCAAACCAGCAAGGTTTGACCAACACAGACTAGCTGTTTTATTTTTTCATCAGGGAAACAAATAGAAAATGGCACATTGTCACGTCTAGCTCCGACCCCTGCCCCAGTCATGTCGTTCGTCCTAGCCCGGCCTTTTTTCTTGATTTCCTTTGTTTCCCCTCTGTCTGTCACGCCCTGTACCTTGTGTCCCTGCCCCTTCTCATCGTTTCAGCTGTGCCTTCTTTAATTCTCCCCTAGTCAGTGTTTAAATTCCCCTCATCTATTTTGGCTTACTCTCCTTCTTGCCCGTCTGTTCTCATTGTTTCTTGTATGTGCCGCGTTGTTCACCATTTTAGTTCCCTTGTCCTGAGCGTTTTAGTTTCGCATTTCGGTAAAGTGCTTTAGAGTTCCTGGTAGCTTTGTATTCCCTTTGTAGTGTTTGTTCTATGTCGTTTGCTTGCTGTTGTTCCCGTGTTGTTCGCTAGTTTGTTCCCCTTTCACGTCATATTCGAGGTGTTTAATGTCTGTCGCTGCCGGTGTTCAGAAAATCTGTGCTACTCGTTGAGCTTTCCAACGTAGGGCTACTGCGCATGCACACGATAATTTCACGTCAGTGTCAGTGCACACCCATTGCACAAAATTATAGATATATATATCGATGCATACTACCTTGTCAAAATGTACTACCGCAGCAGTAGCTGTACGTACGATCATTTAATAGGCTATATTACCTTATCCGAATGTGCTTCTACCATTAATACTGTAGGTAGGTACAATAATTTAAAAGGCTATATTGCCTTATCTGAACGTGCTTCTACCATTAATACTGTAGGTACGATAATTTTATAGGCTATTTTACCTTATCCGAACGTGCATGCAGCATTAATACTGTGTGTAGGTACGATAAATTTATAGGCTATTTTACCTTATCAGAACGTGCATGCAGCATTAATACTGTAGGTAGGAACAATCATTTTATAGGTTATATTATCTTATCGGTATATGCTTCTAGCAATAATAATGTAGGTATGAGCATTTTATAGGCTATATTAGCTTATCAGAACGTGCTTTCAGCAATGAGTTAATCAAGTCATGTACTGATTACTAGAACGCTGTGCTTAAGGAATGTCTTAGAAACCCACTGTGATTGTGACTGTGCAAACGTTATTAACGTTACATGGTTATTTGTATTTAAGAAAGTTGCTTTAGAAATGTAAAATAGCCAAACAGAACGAATGTTAAGCGTTAAGAAGTGCTCATTTCAAGGTCAATCAACTAACACTAGTTAGTGTAGGACGGAATAAACGGATGGATAAAATCAAGAACGATTATTTATTGGCAAGGGTAAAACAAACTGACCAGCAGACATGTGTTAGAAACACATAATATAGTAATATTTAAAAATATTTATTTTAATATCCTAGGTCTTTCCTAGGATATTAACAAAAATATTTAACAATTGTTGATAAAGCAAAATGCAAAAAGATTTACGTTGCAATATGATTAAATATGACAAATGGGCAATATTCACCCTTAATCCAAGAGACAAAACAGCTGGCAGCGCACAATTGTGGGCTAGCTAAACACTGACGTGAAGGTAGCATGCGCATGCGCAGTAGCCCGAGGTACGACAGCTTGACTGGTAGCAATCCTGTTTCTCCATGCCTAGTTTTCCCTCCGTTTCGTGCTCGGTTTTGTTTATTTAATAAACCCCTTTAAACCCTGCATCTGCGTCACGCCTGCCCGCTTAAATCGTTACACACAGAGTTGAATAATCGGAATGGTAATGAATTTAAAAGGCTCGGAAACGGCGACGAACACCCAACCCCCACCCCCTCCTATCCTCGTAAACACACCAAGCCATTTAACCATGAACGCCATTTAAATGTATGAAGAAATACTCACGTTCAGAACTTTCCGTGCCAGATGAAGTCGAACATGAATCCTCTCGGGTCGCTGGTATAAACTCTCTGTCTTTTTTGACTCTCCTCGGAGCTGATTAGGTCTCCTCTGTACTCCAGAACGAACTCTCCTTTATTGAACCGGGACACGGCGAACACTCCCCGACCTTGTTTACGGACACAACCCGCACTGACCGCACTGACCAGTGAACATACACCTTTACTCCGAGTTACTTTAACCTCGTCAGATTTGCTCACCTTTAAACGAATCAATGTATTTAATCTCAAGCCCCGCTTTGTCGCGAGCCGTGGTGATGTGTAAAGTCGCGTCATTTATCGGTGTTTTTCTCCTTCCACTCAATTCAGGTGGTCGCGCCAAATAAACACCTCACTCCCGATGTACAGGTTAACAAATCTAAATAAACAGTGAATGTGCATACAGTGTAATAGTAACAGTAGCGGGCTGCTTTACGGAGTGGGTTAAACGCATCAGAAGGGATGAAAGCTAACTAGCATTAACTACAAGTCCGAACGCTGCGGTACTGACGCTAACATGTAACATATCCGGCACTATTAATGGTTTATACTCCACCACAGTCTGGTTAATGAAGCACTTATCGTTTTAAGTAGTTTTAAACTATAAAACATGTCGTTTCACAGCCAAAACCAACTCACATACGAAGCGCAGCTTCTCCGACGCCGAGAACTAAATTGCTTGCTAATCTGCAACCTTATTGGCTCATACAGATTCATTCAGTTTTATTGGCGTGACTAATTACAACAAAAGTAACAAGAAATTAAGAGCAACATTATTACAAAACAAGTGGTAAATAAATATATTATTAATAAAATAAAGGCAAATTTACAAGTGTATATATATATATATATTGTATATATATATATACATATAAAAATCTCATACTTTCATTGTTTCCAGTTTCAACCAATCAGAGTGCATAGTTGCTGTACCACGTGATAAAGTGTGCTACCCGATTCTGTTTTACAGTCTTTGGCCACAGGTGGCGTGTACACACTCTGAGCAGGTGCCTCCCACACACTCGCACACTTTTGACGTGATTGTGGTCATGCTGGGGACTTCTGAGATATTTTTGGTGGGGGTGTATCTCATCGAAATATACATGCTACAATGGTTAACTTCGTGGGGACTCGATTTTAGGTCCCCACGATGACACACGTCCCCACTTTATTGGTGTGTATTCAGGTCGAAGTTCCCACGTTGTATGGTTTACAAACACACACACACACACACACACACACACATACATACATACACAAATTAATACTGTATTAATCAGATGCACAGACACACACATTATTACTTTATTAGCCAGATACACAGACACACATTACTGTATTAGTACATTATTACTGTATCATTACAGTATTACTGTATCATTATTACTGTATCACACAGAAGCTCTCTTTATATAAACAGAATCTCTCTATATAAATAACATTTGTTGTGGGAGTTGAGTTAATAGTGTTGGAGCTTTATTCCAAGTAAGTTTGTGTGTGTGTCGGAGAGACATTTTGTGTGCATGCATGCATAGGTGTGTGTGTGTGTGTGTGAGTGTGTGTGTGTGTGTGTGTGTGTGTGTGTTTTGTGTGTTGAGCTGTAAGTGTGAGTCTTCTTTCTTTCAGATTGTATAACTGCAGTATTACACAGGAAGGTTGTGCTGCTCTAGCTTCAGCTCTGAGGTCAAATCCCTCATCATACCTGAGAGAGATGAATCTGAACCACAACAAACCAGGAGACTCAGGAGTTATGCAGCTGTCTGCTCTACTGGAAGATCCATTATGTAAACTGGAGAAACTAGAGTGAGATACTGACACACACACACACACACACACACACACACACACACACACACGCACACGCACACACACACACACACTCATTATTAGTGCCACAGTCTTTTCTCCATCTCTTTGTTGTTCTCTCACACTTTTGATCTTTCTATAACACTCATTATCACCATATTTGTCAAACACACAGTGCTCTCTCTCTCTTACTTGCTCAATCTCTCTCTCCCTCTCTCTCTCTTTACACACATACACATATAACTGCATCTTTCTCCCAGAATATTCCATATATGTAAAATATTCTCCACATATTCCATGTGTTGTGGGCATGGAGTTAATAGTGGTAAGCATGTCAAGTAAGCATGTATCTGTTGGTGAGATATTTTGTGTGCATTCATGCATATGTGTTTGTGTGTTGAGCTGTAAGTGTGAGGAGTTTATCTCCTTCTCTCTGCAGTCTAAGTAGCTGACGTATTCCAGAGGAAGGCCGTGCTGCTCTAACTTCAGCTCTAAGGTCAAGTCCCTCGTCACACCTTAGAGGGCTTAATCTGGATTACAATAAACCAGGAGACTCGGGAGTAAAGCAGTTCTTTGCTCTATTGGAGGATCCATATTTTAAACTGGAGAAACTAAAGTGAGTTACTGACGTACTAGCTTTTTATGCACACACATGTCTATGCAGACACACACACACACACACACACACACACACACACACACACACACACACACACACACACACACACACACACATACACACACATATTTACAGTCTATATCTGTCTTTTTCTCTCACGCACAGTATAGCATTTTCTATTATATATTTCTCTCAAAATCTTTCACTATCTCTGTAACTGTAACTCTGTATCTTTGTCACATCGACATCCTGCGTCACACATACACTTACTCTCACACAAACATTAAAACTCTTTCTCTGTCCCTTTTGAATTCTCTTTCTATCACACACACTCATGCGCACACACACACAGAAAATAAAGTAGTTTGGGGTGGTTTGTAAAGATTTATGTACATGTCATTCTGATTAGCAGAAGGACTTTGAATAGTGCGATTCAGTATGTAATCATGTACTTTTGTATGTGTGTTTATTGCATACCTGTCAAGTGTCCCGTTTTGGCCGGGACAGTCCCGTATTTTACCATTCTGTCCCGGCGTAATCCCGTATTTTTATTTTCCCGTATTTGTCCCGTATTTTCATTTTTCATTTTTATTTTTTTTAAAGCATTCATGTGCCGCTCCAAACAGAATTCTGTCACTAGCCTTGTGAGAACTGGCTCCCAGACTTCTGCAGGTGGCAGTTCTCGCAAGGTTAGTGAAAGAATTCTGTTTGGAGCGGCACATGAATGCTTAAAAAAAATAAAAATTGAAAACTCGCGGGTTTAGTGTCGACAGTGGGAGCAAACCTGGAACAACAAATCAGAGACGGATTTAACGAGAGAAGGCAGTCCTGCCAAAAAAGCTAAGCATACGTGTAAGTATTTTGACGAATGGGACAGGGAATTTACTTTCCTAAAGAGGAGCATGAAGGGGCATAGCTACTCATTCGGTAAGATTTGTAGCTGTGATTTTAGTGTCTCTCATGGGGGAAGGAACGATGTCCGTCAGCATGAACAATCTGCCAAGCACAAACGCGGGCTAAAGGCACAGAAATATGCCCAGGAGATGTCCCCATTTGTAGCTAGAAATACCACTAAAAATTTTTTATTTTTTTATTCATTTGTAGTTCAAAACATATTTGGGGTGTTTTTTCTTCAGTTTTTGCCACTCCAAAGATGTTTTCGTCTCTCCAACAGCCTCAATTGCAGCTATATGCAAATAACTGATTATGCAAATTAGATGATGACGTCATATACGGGAAATGTACCGTATTTTTTTATACAAAACTTGACAGGTATGGTTTATTGTAACCTGCATCAGAGCAATGTGCAGAGACGGAAAGCACTATGTTATCTGTCATTCCTCTGCTGACCCATCAGCTGTTTCTGTGTACAACTGATGCGTCAGTTTTTTCTATCACACACACACATGTGTGGAGAATAAAATAACATAAAAATGATCAATGTAAATAATAATAATAATAATAATAATGATGCATTTTATTTAATAGCGCCTTTCTAGCACCCAAGTACACCGTACAATAAAATACAATCGTGAAATTAGACAGAGGAAATAAACATTAAAGATAAAACTAAATTAAATAAAATATTCCAAACAAGACAGAGAAAGTTTTTATAAAGAAAATGCAAGATGGTGCGCAGATGGTAGTGAGTTCCAGATTCAAAATCAAAATTATTATCCCATGGAGGTCTGGATTTGGAATCATACTCAAAATACAAGTGGAAAATCTAATGACAGGCTGATCAAACATTTTAATTGAAATTCCTAAAGACAAGTTCAAATGAGGTTCAGTAGCAAAAACAACACTGGAGGAATCTTTGTCACTAATATCAGGAAGTTCTCCAAAGACAGGTACTGGAATTTCATCACAATGAGCTACAGGACGACGTGTGGATTGAAGATCAGGATACTTGAGGCTGCTCCGGAACTTTCTGTTGATCCCAGTCACATCAATTGCACAGAAGTAGCAGTGAGTGCTGTGGTTTGTTGGCTCCCTCCAAACCATGGGAGTTCCAACGAAAGTTGTTGAGCATGGGGGGGGGGGGGGGGGGGGGGGGGTGAACGTAACACTACTCTTTAAAATTAATTCTCCCGTCTCTCCCGGATCCGGACCGCTGTCTGCCAGTTGAGTACAAAGAGGCTCAACTGATGAGGCTCAGGGATTGCGTGTCATGCAGCGCCGTGCACAGGGTCCTAGTGCCTGTAGAATTAATGGCCCGATGAAGGTCATTTAAAAACCAGGACATTTCCTCACTTAAAAAAAAAAACCCGGGAAGCCGGACGAGAAATACGGACATGTCCCGGTAAATACGGATGTTTGGTCACCCTAGCTGTACTTACAATTTCTTCTCTCTCATCACACTCACATTGACTAAAGTGGAGAGCTTTTGTACATAGTCCCTCCCTAACTGTCTGTCTTAGTCTTGTGTATATTTATATGTTGTTTATAATATTTCCAAAATGAGCACTTAATTTATTCTGTGTGTGTTTGTGCAATCTTTATGTGGAGAGTTTTCCCTGTGCCTCGCCACAAGTCTTTCAGTGCACTAATGTCCTGTACCTGCTGTGCAAATGACAAATAAACAAAATGTTTTTGATAATAAATGAATAATTGTAATTGCATGTACATTTTAGGCCACACTATACCTGGTAATGATATGGACTGTTTGAAGGGCTCTGCTAAAGCATTTGCTTTGGATGTGTCTTCATCCATGGATCCATGGAGACCACTAGTATTCAGGGGATGAGGCCCTCTAGTGGCCAGAAGGGTGCATGCCGGCCGCTTCCCTCACAACATCCCTGAAGCAAGCAGAGGCAGTACAGCTTGTTTACTGTGCACAAGGCACGCAGGACTGGAGGTGCAGAAGGTAGACATTAACATTACCTTCTTTCCTTATTATCATTCATTAAAAACTGATTTAATTACCTAAGTTGCCCAGAGTTCAAGAGGTATAAGTGTATATTCTAAACTTTGCAGCAGTACACGGGCATTAAATAATGTTAAGACCTGGGAATACCTAGAGCATAATTAGGGGCAGGCATTTTATAAATAAAAGTGATGATGATCCACGTGTGCTTTGCTCATGGGATAATGAGACACACAGCAGTGGTTCCAGCTCTATTCGTTGCTGCAGAACAATGTTTACAGAGTCCCTTGGCCACACTGATTGGGAGCTTGGTCTCTCAAATGGATCCCTTGACTAAGATGTGGTACTGTTTTTTGTTGTTGTTTATTTTTTACTAAGAATAAATGTAACAAAAACACTTTATTATTTATTGCTTTAATTATCTACCCTGTTCTTGAGGTCATTGAAGATCTGTCCAAAATACTGCAGGTTGTTATTAATATGCAGCATCTTGCCACTCATCCGGTTCACGATTTCCAGGGCTCGGGTCCAAAAGGCCCCTCTATTTTCTTCCAGCAGGAAAGGTTTGTCTGGGTAGCTGATCTCATGACAGTCAAAGGAGAAAGACACGTACAAACCGGTGAGCAGCACGGCCTGCAGCTCCTCCTTGGTGGCCACCTCAGCTGAAACGATGTCACGACACAGCATGTAGAGGAAGACCACGGTGCCTGGAGTGAAGAAGCCTTGCTGTTGCCATCCTGTCAGTGTCAAGGAGCGGTCCACACTGCGAACACACTGCAAGGGCTCATGGGCAGAGAGGTCCTTCAGCAGACAGGAACGTCGGCACAGGAACTCACCCAGGCAGGTGAGCAGCTCGCTGGTGGAGGACTTCACAAGAAAACTACTAGGCTTGTCTGCACTGATCTTGCGTCAGAATGGTACATCTGGAGAACAAGGAGACCTTGGCCCGATGACGAAGAGGAAGGGTGATGGTTACCTCACCTCATCACCTCACCTCATGTGGGTCACCAATGAGACCTAACATGCTTATCTCATGTCACTGAAGTATGATGTAATAGTAAGCTAATAGTAAAACTGAAGTATGATGAGTAATCGTCAACTGTTGGGAAAGATTCAGTCTGCTGAAAAATACGCCCAATATGAGGTGGACTGAAAAGTATCAGCCATAGGCTTAGTGTAAAATTTTTTATATGACTAATTTTGTGCCAATACAAATAATATTTTTAAATTTTGTATTTATTTTTTAGGCTACCATTTTTATTTTGTAAGGACAAACATTGAAAAGAAGAACACAAACACTTTGACTTGATGAGAAAGAGCCACACATGATTTATCACAGCACAGAATGTCATGGAAATGTATAATTGTGTTTTGCACATTTTAAATGTAAAAGAGTTCAAATAGCCTTTAAGGGCAGTGTTTTTTTCCTGCAGTGTATGTTAAGGGCCAGTAAAGCATTTTCATATAAATATCAACTATATGCCCACGCTGAGGTGTCCTCTTTTTCACCATCTCTGATCCGGTCACCCTAAGTGAACACTTCAGGAACCAGGAGAACAGATTCACAACACACAAGTATCAGGAAAGAGTTCTAAAGTTTAATGATAATATGTGTAGTTGAATACAGAACAAAATAGATGGGTCTTAAGACAATTTGGTAAGAATAATAAACCATATGTGTGATTGGTGTTCTCCTTATCAGGAGAGGAGGTACAGTAGACTGGATGTAGGGGAATGGAAAAGTCCAGGGAGAGAGATTCTAAGTGAGGTGCAGACACACAGATAAGGGAATGAACAACATGTCAGTGTGTTCTGATTAAGGATTTGCTGGGTGTACGTATGTCTGAAAAACATCTGGCACAGGAACATCTGTCCAGCGCAGTGGAGTTGGGGTGAAGCAGGGGGACCATAACAGCTGGAACAGTTTGAGACTCAGTAGCAGCATGATGTCAGGAGTAGGTTTACCTCATCAAGAGGAGAGACAAGATCATTAGACATGCCTTAGTACAGAGAAGTATAAATTAATGGACTATAGTGTGCAAGGCTCCAGCAAATCTAGCTATGGCAGCACAGCTAAAAGGGTGGAGCTAGAAAATAGCACAGGCATGAAACAAGCAATTAGACAATAGCATTCACCCAATTTTAAATGATAGTTTTCTGTCTTTTTGTCAGACGACTATAGGCTATCTTGCTCTGAAAATGACAATATTTTCTTTATTTAAAATTAGGGGTGGCCATAGATTATTTTTTAAAATCTAGATTAATCTCACTGAAATCTTGAAACTAATCTTAATTAATCTAGATTAAAATGGCTCATTCGGAATATGCGTGCTACCCAAGTAATGATTAAAAGTCCGTTTTTGAGATAAGGGTTCTTTATACAGAGGATCTCCTGTTTTCAAAATGCATCAATGACTGCTTGAGAAAGCTGTTCTACTTTGATACTTGAAGAAAAAAACATGCTCAATAAAATGTAGGCTACTCGTGTTCAATGGTTTATTCAGTTAAACATGAAAATAGTACGGTATGCCTACATACTTTAAGAGGGCATATTCAGTCAAACATGAATTTGTAAGGTTAACTTAAATTTAATTTGAACTTAACAGGCAGCCAATGTAGGGAGGCCAACACTGGAGAAATATGCTCCCTTTTCTTAGTTCCAGTCAGGAGCCTAGCTGCTGCATTTTGAACAAGCTGAAGGCGTGACAGAGCTGATTGGTTGATACCCAAATACAGAGAATTACAGTAATCAAGCCATGATGTAATAAAAGCATGAACAACTGTTTCCATATCTTTAAAAGTTAAAATAGATTTGAGCTTAGAGATTTTCCTTAGCTGATAAAAACTGGTACTATCTGTTTATCAAATGTAAGTGTGGAATCAAAGAGAACGCTGAGATTCCTTACGTAGCTCTGAGTATTTATTAATAAAGGCTCCAGATGTTTAGCATTTGGTGTAACACTGTCTGGATAAAAAAATAATAATAATAGCCTCTGTTTGGCCATCATTCCATTTTTAAAAATTATTGGACAGCCAAATTCTTATGTCCTGCAGGCAATGTCGATGGGCCGCGTCTTGCAGAGTATCTGCACATTGTTGACCTACAAATTTAATGACTTAAGACCTCCAAGAATAAAAATTAAGACCATTACCATGGCAAAAACATGAATTTTCAAGCTGGGCCCCTCCAAAGCTTTCAGGTAGTCCATGTTAATGTGAGACCTGCTTTGCCTTGCAAATTATTAGCACAATGTCTGATAAACACAGCCTCAAATCATCAAATCATTTGTGCACGATTGCAGTATTTACTTTTGAATGGTCATTTTTGAGAACCTTGCCTCAAATATGGCAATATTTCTACAAATATGTCGAAGCAAAAGGTAGGAGAATCTTTAAGGTGACATCACCAAGTTGAGGGTATTCCTGCATCAGCCCTTGGTTTTCTAAGTAAATAAATTGATTTTAAGATGGATAACAAATATCAAGACATGGCACACATGCACTTGGCAAGAGAACTAGAGTGAATGGGGCTACTGTGTGTATGTGAATGTTTTTATAGAAGAACAGTCACGGGTTCAAAATACTACTGTTTTAATTGGTATTTGAATTGAATTTGAAATGAAACTGTGGCTGATTTAGCCGTGTTATACTAGTCCAACCATGCTTCTTTTTTACTGTGTGGTTAGACTGAGACTTGCGCTGTAGAAGTAGAATTGAAAATATTTTTTGTCTTTTTGGACATTAATAGCTTTTTCACTCCCCTTAGATGAAATTTAATGCCACTCTTCAAAAAAGAATGTAATTCAATACATTTAAAGACCTTGAAAATCTTTTATTTAAGCCTTTTAAAGGACCCGCCGGGACCCTGGTCTTGGTAATGATGGGCACCGAATTCCAGGCATCTTCCTGAGGTTGGGTGATGCGGCCTCCAGACGGGTGGGCCCCGTCGCGACCAACACGCCCGACTGGAGTCCTTCTTAGACAGGAGCTGCTCAGGTACCTTGATCTGCTCCCTCTGCTCCTCCAAGTTTGCCTCTTTGTGGATCTCGACGATGGTCTTGGGGCCCTGGTCACCCCTCCGGGGCACCCAGTTATTCTACCGTAGTTGGAAAGAGAGGAGCGCTTTCAAAATGCATTCAACACGGCAGCCACCTTGTCAGGATGGGCAATTAAGAAAAGCAAACCTGCAAAAGGAAAGCAGTCCAACCACCTCTGCATGACTAGCAATGAAACCTCCACACTCAAATACTGAAGCTGGTCAACGGCTGTTCTATAAACTATACTTGTACAGTAAGCATTCGAGTATAAATTAATGAAAGCAAGGAAACATTTGTAGAGACACTGAAGAAGTCCAACGGGTGGGTGTGTAACACTTACCTGTCTGAGGTCCAGGACATCTTGCAGTTTGCAGCGGATCCTCAATGAGGTCTTCCTCGCGTTTATTATTTTGCTTATGTAGCTGCAATAGTGGTCCATTTTGGGCTGATTAATAATAATAATAATAATAATAATCTTTATTTATATAGCACCTTTCATACATACATGCAACTCAAAGTGCTTTACAGTATAAATAAAAGAAACATAAAAAGAAGACAAAAAGAAAATGTTAAAGAAATTAAAGTAAAATAACATAAAATGTAAAAAAGTAAAGTAAACAATATAATAAAAAAGTAAAGTAAATAAAACTAATTAAGATAAGTAAATATAAGAAGATAAAAATAAAATATTAAAATTAAAGGTAAAAAGAAATAATTAAATAAAGTGACAAATTATAAAATAATAGACTAGAATTTCTTAACTAAAAGCAGATCTAAACAGGAAAGTTTTGAGACTGTTCTTGAAACTATTCAGGGATGAAATGCATCTGAGCTCTTCAGGAAGAGAATTCCAGAGCTTTGGGCTAAAAAGTGGCTAAAAGCACCCTCGCCAATCTTTAATCGGCATCTAGGAATCACCAGTAGATTACTGTTTGAAGACCTCAGAGACCTGACTGGAACATATCTAACCATCATTTCACTGAGGTAAAGAGGGGCAAGACCATGAAGACATTTAAAAACCATGACTAGAACCTTAAAATCTATCCTAAAGCTGACAGGTAACCAGTGCAGTGAGTGGAGTGCAGGTGTAATATGATCTCTCTTTCTCCTGCGGGTCAGAACCCTTGCAGCCGCATTCTGAACTCGCTGTAGGTGCGAAATAGAGCTCTTTGGAAGAGCAGATAGAACAGCGTTACAATAATCTAGCCTTGATGTGATAAACGCATGGACAAGTTTTTCACTGTCAGCAGGAGTGAGCATATCCCGGACCTTAGCAATGTTTCGAAGGTGAAAATAAGCTGTCTTGCATGTAGTCATGATGTGTGATTTGAAGCTGAGCTCATTATCAAAGGTGACGCCCAGGTTCTTAACACATTGTCTGGCATTCAGATTCATTTTATTTAAATAGGTCTGGACATCATTCCTTTGTGAATCACTGCCAAGAACAAGAACCTCTGTCTTCTGTTTATTTAATTGCAGAAAATTGTCAGACATCCATGTCTGTATATTATCTATGCAGTCAAACAGTGAGCAAATTGATTTTAGGGCCTTAGGTTCTAGAGAAATGTAAAGTTGAGTGTCATCTGCATATTGATGATAACTAATACCATGTTTATTAATGATATGTGGTAGCAGAAGCATATATAGGTTGAATAGTAACGGCCCAAGAATTGATCCTTGGGGGACGCCACAAGTTATTTTTTGACGTGTGGAGGAAGAGGTACCTAATGCTACATAGTAATCACGCCCAGTTAGGTATGATCTAAACCAGTCTAAGACTAAGCCACTAAGGCCTACCCAACTCTGTAGTCGATCAAGAAGAATTTCATGATCAACTGTGTCAAAAGCGGCGCTTAAATCCAGCAGAAAAAGGACTGAGAGTTTGCCTGCATCCTTATTCAATCTCAAGTCATTTACTACCTTAACTAGGGCTGTTTCAGTGCTGTGGAGAGCTCTGAAACCAGATTGAAAAGTGTCATTTATTTGATTTACTTTTACATAATCATTCAACTGGATTGACACAACTTTTTCAATGATTTTGCTAAGAAAGGAAAGGTTAGATATAGGTCGATAATTATTGAGAATTG
Organism: Brachyhypopomus gauderio; assembly: GCF_052324685.1. Classification (NCBI taxonomy): domain Eukaryota; kingdom Metazoa; phylum Chordata; class Actinopteri; order Gymnotiformes; family Hypopomidae; genus Brachyhypopomus; species Brachyhypopomus gauderio. The sequence goes on from NW_027507008.1 coordinate 234,079, forward strand.
TGGGATCAAGATTTCTGTTCTTTAATAGTGGTTTAACCATTGCTGTTTTAAAAAAGTTAGGGAATTCACCCAATTGCAGAGACTGATTAACAATCGTTAGAACTTCATTTGCTAATGAGCTCAGAACCTGCTTGAAAAAGCATGTAGGTAAAGGGTCCAGTTCACAAGTAGAGGATTTTAGTGATGAAATCACATCAAGTAGTGTTACCATGTCAACTTCTTGGAAATAAGACATATTAAAGTTAGGCTGAGTAACTGATATAAGGTTTGATAGTCTATTAGTGCTTGTTGCTATGTTCTGCCTTATACTAGTGATCTTGTCCCTAAAAAATATTGCAAACTCATCACATTTTTCAACTGAAACAGTCTCAGGGAAGACACAGGAGGTGGGGTTTACTAGCTGATCAATACTTCTGAACAGGACAGCCGAGTTATTATTTGATGAATTGATTAAGGTAGAGAAATAGTTTTCCCTTGTTGATTTCACTTCACTGTTGTAATTGTGCAATGTTGTTTTATAAATATCAAAATGTACTTGCAATTTTGACCTTCGCCAACGTCTCTCAGCCTGCCTACATTCTTGCCTAAATTTTACAATAGAAGGAGTGTTTCTCCAGGGCATCCTAATTTTACCAGAGATAATTTTAGTTACCTTTGGTGCCACAGCATCAATACAGTTCTTAACTCTCTGTGTGAATGTTTCAACTAGCTCATTCCCATTTTCTGAGAGGGGAGGGAGGGACTGTATCATGTCTGTGAAGGCCACGGCACTGCCAGCACTGAGATAACGCTTGGTTATTGTACGCTTTTCACTGAGTGTTCTAGTAGATAATGACATATTGAAAAATACGCCAAAATGGTCAGAAATTGCAACATCAATAATTTCAGTATTATTAACCTCTATGCTTTTAGAAATGATCAAATCTAAAATGTGGCCATGCTTATGAGTTGGGCCTGATACATGCTGTATGAGATCAAAAGAGTTAAGCATCCTCATGAACTCTGAAGTGATTGGATTTGTGGATATATCCATGTGAATATTAAAATCCCCAGCAATTAAAACATAATCAAAATCAATTAAAATCCTTGAAAGCATTTCTTCAAAATCTTCAAGAAAGTCTGCATGTAGTCTGGGAGGATGATAGATAACAATCAAAAGAACTGAATAAGTACTGTTGAGTTGTACTGCCAGATATTCAAACATAGGATGTTCCCCTAATGAGATCTGCTTACAGCGGAATGCTTTATGGTAAAAACATGCAACACCACCACCTCTCTTATTTACTCTAGAGACATTAAAATAGTTAAAGTCAGGAGGCGAAGCTTCATTTAGCACTATTGCTCCATTGCTATCAAGCCAAGTCTCTGTTAGAAAAAGAAAGTCCAGACAATAATCTTCAATTAATTTAGCTATTATAAAAGTCTTGTTTGTGAGTGAGCGGACGTTTAGTAAGGAGACTTTGAAGACTTGATGTGTTTGATCGGCATCACTTACATCACTTGTGCATTTCACTGGGATCAAATTTTGTTTGTTACAATGTTTTGTGCCCTTGTGTTTTCTTCTGATTACATTTTTATTTCGATTCTGAGAGCCATGCCACCGGCTATTTAAAATAACTGGAATGTAGCACTTACTAGGAGCATGGGTTCCAGTGTGTCAGACCTGAGTCACTGAGTGTGCAGGAGAAGTAAGTGAGTTCCTACAAACATTATTCCTACATTAGTCAAAAACAAGACTCTCGTTAGCATGCTTGTGGCTACCGCCTGGTAAAAACTACCGCCAAGAGTTACCAGCCAGGTAGGAGGAACATAAGCGCATGATACCTTGGCCTTCTCGATGTCCTTGCCAATGGTGGAGAGTAGGATGCAGAGACACTCTAGTCTTTCCTCGCTGTGGCTCTTCTGGAGCAGCTTGACTATACAGTCATGCAATATAAGCTCCGACAGCATCTCCACCTTAAACAGCTCCCCGATAAACTTGATGTTACCGAGGGAACGGTGGCGGGCCTCGTCCTTCATGGCGTCCAGCTCCTCGATCAGGCGCTGACGCTCCTCATCCTGGCGGGAAATATCGGGGGTTGGCGTTAACACGAGACGAGGCCCGGATATACGGCACATTTAACACAACTAAAACGACTGGACTGCACTCTAACAATACACATCCAATGATGTGCACTTGGAGGGAAGGTGCACTATCAAGATGGTGAGACTGTCGCACCTCTGATGCGGCTTCCAGCTCCTTCTGCTTGCGCTCGTTGCTGTCCTTGTCCTTCGCAAACTCCTTCTGGCAGCAATTGAGCAGCAGCCTTCCAAAATTCACTGTGCCTCCTGACTTATCAGAGGTGGGCACTTTCAGCTGGGTACCATGAAGAGCAAGCAACAAGCACAAGTGAATAAGAGGTTTTTTCATGACTAGCAACATTAACACAGATGAATGTAGCCAGGGTGCAAATTTTGCTTTCTGACCTGTGTGCAAATTTAGGATAAGCTTGAAATATCACTGCTCAACACATACTACTTTAACTGCCATCACAGATAAGACAAAGTTGCCTTTTGTTAATTTATGTACATTGGCATCAGTCAGACAGTCAGTCAGTCAGTCAGACGGACAGACAGACAGACAGACAGACAGACAGATAGATAGATAGATAGATAGATAGATAGATAGATAGATAGATAGATAGATCTCTTCAGACACTCTGCTAAATTATGCCCTTTCATTATTCTGTGTCCTTGGCCAGTAATTGCACAGCATGGACAGAGGACACAGATCAAAGCAGTTCATTCCTCCCTTTCTGACCAATCAGAAGTCTTGGGAGGGCAGTTGCTGTTTCTGAACACTTGGTGATCTCATGACAGTCAAAGGAGAAAGACACGTACAAACCGGTGAGCAGCACGGCCTGATCTTGCGTCAGAATGGTACATCTGGAGAACAAGGAGACCTTGGCCCGATGACGAAGAGGAAGGGTGATGGTTACCTCACCCCATCACCTCACCTCATGTGGGTCACCAATGAGACCTAACATGCTTAATTCATGTCACTGAAGTATGATGTAATAGTAACCTAATAGTAAAACTGAAGTATGATGAGTAATCGTCAACTGTTGGGAAAGATTCAGTCTGCTGAAAAATACGCCAATATGAGGTGGACTGAAAAGTATCAGCCATAGGCTTAGTGTACAATTTTTTAAATGACAAATACAAAGAATATTTTTAAAATTTTGTATTTATTTTTTAGGCTACCATTTTTATTTAGTAAGTAAAGACATTGAAAAGAAGAACACAAACACTTTGACTTGGTGAGAAAGAGCCACACATGATTTATCACAGCACAGAATGTCATGGAAATGTATAATTGTGTTTTGCACATTTTAAATGTAAAAGAGTTCAAATAGCCTTTATGGGCAGTGTTTTTTTTCTGCAGTGTTTGTTAACACTAGGACTACCAGCATTTTCACTCCAAAATTTTGTACCTGGTCTCCACCAGGGGGCAGTTCTGGGGACATTTGCATTCCATTAGGCCACCCTTTGTTATGTACATGCAACCACTTAGGGGGGGTGATGGTGTCAGTTCATTGTTCTGCTGGATGTGTTCACTGACTCAGATAGAGAAGAAAAAAACCCTGGCCTCCCCCATTGCAGTGGTCATTTGAGCTGTGTTTTTTTCTGCCCTTCCCTTTTTATAATAAATAATAATAATAACCTTTATTTGTATAGCACCTTTCATACATACATGCAACTCAAAGTGCTAAAAACTACTGAAAATAGTGGGTGTGTGTGTGTGAGGCTGTATATGTGTTTGGGTGAATATGTATGAAAAGAGAGGTCACATGGAGACACACAAGCAGCTGATCTCTTCTGGTAAGATTTACTAAATGTCCTTTTTTGTTTACTGGTTATGGCTGTTGTGTTTTTGGAAGGAGACACACTGTAAAAAGTACCATCTTGATAAGTTAAAATAGCTCAAGATTATTATTCTATTTCAAGAAGCTAAGGGTTTTTTTTTGTATAAATTAATGTAAAAATATCTTTACCTAGTGGCAGTTTTTCAAAAGACGAAAACTATTTCAAAAAAGGTAAAACAAATCAGAGCTATTTTGACTAATAAAATGCTACTTGAAATGTTTTGGAATTATAATTCAAATATTATGTTTGTGTCAATTTCACATTATTTCAACCTTTCACTAATCAAATCTCAAACCTATGTTCCTGTGGATCATGAGACTTCATCACCTCCAGAAAAGAGAGGTCACATGGAGTCACACGAGCAGCTGACAGAGATGGCAAAAGACGGCACAGTGTGGCGTGAGGAAGAGATTGGTAGACATTATGGAAGGCATCACAGCCCAATTGAATGCCATCCCATGAATGGAGAGCCAACTGCTTTTGCCAGAAGTGAAGTGTCTAGTCGCTTACAGAGTTTCCTCTGTTTCATCTCTCTGAAAATGCTTCGGACCATACAGGAGTGGACTGTTCAGCATGCACACCAGACGACACAGCATGAAAACTGGTTCATGGCCCTCCCTGAACTAATGGCTTTCATTGCCATCCTCATCCAGCAATGCAGCAGCCCTCCATCATGAAGATTATGCAGCGATACCGGTTCCAGGACACACGCATGTGTGTACAGCATGGACACACGCAGTGAACGAGCTGCAACTGACCCGTTTGCTGCAGTCTCTAATGTTTGGGGGTCTCGTTGCCAACTGCTTCAATGCTTACAACCCAGGAAGGCATATCACAATAGATGAGCAACAACATGCACAGGTGTAAAAGAGAGATGGGCAGACTTCTTGGTGAAGCTTGCAGGAGAGCTTGGACAGGCTCATATGGCAGCCAAGGAGGTGGCCAAGGAAAAGGTTCAGCAGCAACCACCCACACCTGACACAGGGAAAAGGGCATTGTGCCAAGTCAAGTGTGGCTGCAAGAATAATCGTGCCACTAAGTGTTGTATTTCTTGTACTTAGTTTACATGTGGCAAGTGCAGAAAAGAGATGATGTGGCAGTGCCAGGTGTGTGCAGAGTAACACGTTTCGTTACTGTGCGAATATCAATAAAGCTAACTTGAATCAAAATTTCTGGCAATGTTGACTTTTTTTTGGGGGGGGGGGGGGGGGGGGGGTTGGCTGAACAGGCTCCTCTCTGCAGTGGGGCTGGTGGGACACCACATTTTAGGCTGTTATAGTCGGTGATAGTGTAAGGCACCTCTTCCTGTACTCTTTACTGTATTTTAGACATTGAGGGCTTTTGAGGGGACGTTGTGGATGAACACTGACCAGTGGCTGACCATGAACACTGAACACTGACCCTCTTTTCTCTCCTTCTCTTTTCTCTGTATGTCCCACCAATTATTTTTATTACTATTGTACTGTATTTTACAGAATTGTTTTCTTTTTATTCTTACATAAAAATAAAGTTGTCCTCCAAAGATGGGGGGGCAAAAAAAAGAGAGTAGTGACTCGGAAATCTTTTCTGGTAAGATTGTTGTTGTGTTTTTGGAAGAGACACACTAAAAAGTACCATCTTGATAAGTTAAAATTGCTCAAGATTATTATTCTATTTCAAGTAGCTGAGGGTTTTTTGTATAAATGTATGTAAAAATATCTTTACCTATGGGCAGTTTTTCAAAAGACTAAATACTGAAAATAAGGTTAAAAAAATCAGTGCCATTTTGAATAATCAATATGCCACTTATATGTCACTATAATTCAAATATTATGTTTGTGACTTCTGACTTCTTCTCACTTTGTGACTTCTTGCAAGAGAGCTTGCAGTCTCTTGTGGCAGGCAGCCAAAGGTGTGTGTTGAAGCAGCAACCACCCACACCTGAGACACGCCTCATTTACATAACACTGGAGGTAAGAAGGGCTTATCACACCTCCCAACCCTAGCCTTCTGGCTAAGCTCTGGTACGTGGCAGGGATGATAGCCTTTTGGCTAAGGTATGGCCACCCCAGTGTTAAGGGCCAGTAAAGCATTTTCATATAAATATCAACTATATGCCCACGCTGAGGTGTCCTCTTTTTCACCATCTCTGATCCGGTCACCCTAAGTGAACACTTCAGGAACCAGGAGAACAGATTCACAACACACAAGTATCAGGAAAGACTTCTAAAGTTTAATGATAATATGTGTAGTTGAATACAGAACAAAATAGATGGGTCTTAAGACAATTTGGTAAGAATAATAAACCATATGTGTGATTGGTGTTCTCCTTATCAGGAGAGGAGGTACAGTAGACTGGATGTAGGGGAATGGAAAAGTCCAGGGAGAGAGATTCTAAGTGAGGTGCAGACACACAGATAAGGGAATGAACAACATGTCAGTGTGTTCTGATTAAGGATTTGCTGGGTGTACGTATGTCTGAAAAACATCTGGCACAGGAACATCTGTCCAGCGCAGTGGAGTTGGGGTGAAGCAGGGGGACCATAACAGCTGGAACAGGTTGAGACTCAGTAGCAGCATGATGTCAGGAGTAGGTTTACCTCATCAAGAGGAGAGACAAGATCATTAGACATGCCTTAGTACAGAGAAGTATAAATTAATGGACTATAGTGTGCAAGGCTCCAGCAAATCTAGCTATGGCAGCACAGCTAAAAGGGTGGAGCTAGAAAATAGCACAGGCATGAGACAAGCAATTAGACAATAGCATTCACCCAATTTTAAATGATAGTTTTCTGTCTTTTTGTCAGACGACTATAGGCTATCTTGCTCTGAAAATGACAATATTTTCTTTATTTAAAATTAGGGGTGGCCATAGATTATTTTTTTAAATCTAGATTAATCTCACTGAAATCTTGAAAATAATCTTAATTAATCTAGATTAAAATGGCTCATTCGGAATATGCGTGCTACCCAAGTAATGATTAAAAGTCCGTTTTTGAGATAAGGGTTCTTTATACAGAGGATCTCCTGTTTTCAAAATGCATCAATAACTGCTTGAGAAAGCTGTTCTACTTTGATACTTGAAGAAAAAAAACATGCTCAATAAAATGTAGGCTACTCGTGTTCAATGGTTTATTCAGTTAAACATGAAAATAGTACGGTATGCCTACATACTTTAAGAGGGCATATTCAGTCAAACATAAATTTGTAAGGTTAACTTAAATTTAATTTGAACTTAACAGGCAGCCAATGTAGGGAGGCCAACACTGGAGAAATATGCTCCCTTTTCTTAGTTCCAGTCAGGAGCCTAGTTGCTGCATTTTGAACAAGCTGAAGGCGTGACAGAGCTGATTGGTTGATACCCAAATACAGAGAATTACAGTAATCAAGCCATGATGTAATAAAAGCATGAACAACTGTTTCCATATCTTTAAAAGTTAAAATAGATTTGAGCTTAGAGATTTTCCTTAGCTGATAAAAACTGGAACTATCTGTTTATCAAATGTAAGTGTGGAATCAAAGAGAACGCTGAGATTCCTTACGTAGCTATGAGTATTTATTAATAAAGGCTCCAGATGTTTAGCATTTGGTGTAACACTGTCTGGATAAAAAAATAATAATAATAGCCTCTGTTTGGCCATCATTCCATTTTTAAAAATTATTGGACAGCCAAATTCTTATGTCCTGCAGGCAATGTCGATGGGCCGCGTCTTGCAGAGTATCTGCACATTGTTGACCTACAAATTTAATGACTTAAGACCTCCAAGAATAAAAATTAAGACCATTACCATGGCAAAAACATGAATTCTCAAGCTGGGCCCCTCCAAAGCTTTCAGGTAGTCCATGTTAATGTGAGACCTGCTTTGCCTTGCAAATTATTAGCACAATGTCTGATAAACACAGCCTCAAATCATCAAATCATTTGTGCACGATTGCAGTATTTACTTTTGAATGGTCATTTTTGAGAACCTTGCCTCAAATATGGCAATATTTCTACAAATATGTCGAAGCAAAAGGTAGGAGAATCTTTAAGGCGACATCACCAAGTTGAGGGTATTCCTGCATCAGCCCTTGGTTTTTTAAGTAAATAAATTGATTTTAAGATGGATAACAAATAGCAAGACATGGCACACATGCACTTGGCAAGAGAACTAGAGTGAATGGCGCTACTGTGTGTATGTGAATGTTTTTATAGAAGAACAATCATGGGTTCAAAATACTACTGTTTTAATTGGTATTTGAATTGAATTTGAAATGAAACTGTGGCTGATTTAGCCGTGTTATACTAGTCCAACCATGCTTCTTTTTTACTGTGTGGTTAGACTGAGACTTGCGCTGTAGAAGTAGAATTAAAAATATTTTTTGTCTTTTTGGACATTAATAGCTTTTTCACTCCCCTTAGATGAAATTTAATGCCACTCTTCAAAAAAGAATGTAATTCAATACATTTAAAGACCTTAAAAATCTTTTATTTAAGCCTTTTAAAGGACCCGCCGGGACCCTGGTCTTGGTAATGATGGGCACCGAATTCCAGGCATCTTCCTGAGGTTGGGTGATGCGGCCTCCAGACGGGTGGGCCCCGTCGCGACCAACACGCCCGACTGGAGTCCTTCTTAGACAGGAGCTGCTCAGGTACCTTGATCTGCTCCCTCTGCTCCTCCAAGTTTGCCTCTTTGTGGATCTCGACGATGGTCTTGGGGCCCTGGTCACCCCTCCGGGGCACCCAGTTATTCTACCGTAGTTGGAAAGAGAGGAGCGCTTTCAAAATGCATTCAACACGGCAGCCACCTTGTCAGGATGGGCAATTAAGAAAAGCAAACCTGCAAAAGGAAAGCAGTCCAACCACCTCTGCATGACTAGCAATGAAACCTCCACACTCAAATACTGAAGCTGGTCAACGGCTGTTCTATAAACTATACTTGTACAGTAAGCATTCGAGTATAAATTAATGAAAGCAAGGAAACATTTGTAGAGACACTGAAGAAGTCCAACGGATGGGTGTGTAACACTTACCTGTCTGAGGTCCAGGACATCTTGCAGTTTGCAGCGGATCCTCAATGAGGTCTTCCTCGCGTTTATTATTTTGCTTATGTAGCTGCAATAGTGGTCCATTTTGGGCTGATTAGTCAAAAACAAGACTCTCGTTAGCATGCTTGTGGCTACCGCCTGGTAAAAACTACCGCCAAGAGTTAACAGCCAGGTAGGAGGAACATAAGCGCATGATACCTTGGCCTTCTCGATGTCCTTGCCAATGGTGGAGAGTAGGATGCAGAGACACTCTAGTCTTTCCTCGCTGTGGCTCTTCTGGAGCAGCTTGACTATACAGTCATGCAATATAAGCTCCGACAGCATCTCCACCTTAAACAGCTCCCCGATAAACTTGATGTTACCGAGGGAACGGTGGCGGGCCTCGTCCTTCATGGCATCCAGCTTCTCGATCAGGCGCTGACGCTCCTCATCCTGGCGGGAAATATCGGGGGTTGGCGTTAACACGAGACGAGGCCCGGATATACGGCACATTTAACACAACTAAAACGACTGGACTTCACTCTAACAATACACATCCAATGATGTGCACTTGGAGGGAAGGTGCACTATCAAGATGGTGAGACTGTCGCACCTCTGATGCGGCTTCCAGCTCCTTCTGCTTGCGCTCGTTGCTGTCCTTGTCCTTCGCAAACTCCTTCTGGCAGCAATTGAGCAGCAGCCTTCCAAAATTCACTGTGCCTCCTGACTTATCAGAGGTGGGCACTTTCAGCTGGGTACCATGAAGAGCAAGCAACAAGCACAAGTGAATAAGAGGTTTTTTCATGACTAGCAACATTAACACAGATGAATGTAGCCAGGGTGCAAATTTTGCTTTCTGACCTGTGTGCAAATTTAGGATAAGCTTGAAATATCACTGCTCAACACATACTACTTTAACTGCCATCACAGATAAGACAAAGTTGCCTTTTGTTAATTTATGTACATTGGCATCAGTCAGACAGTCAGTCAGTCAGTCAGACGTACAGACAGACAGACAGACAGACGGACAGACAGACGGACAGATAGATAGATAAATAGATAGATAGATAGATAGATAGATAGATAGATAGATAGATAGATAGATAGATAGATCTCTTCAGACACTCTGCTAAATTATGCCCTTTCATTATTCTGTGTCCTTGGCCAGTAATTGCACAGCATGGACAGAGGACACAGATCAAAGCAGTTCATTCCTCCCTTTCTGACCAATCAGAAGTCTTGGGAGGGCAGTTGCTGTTTCTGAACACTTGGTGATCTCATGACAGTCAAAGGAGAAAGACACGTACAAACCGGTGAGCAGCACGGCCTGATCTTGCGTCAGAATGGTACATCTGGAGAACAAGGAGACCTTGGCCCGATGACGAAGAGGAAGGGTGATGGTTACCTCACCCCATCACCTCACCTCATGTGGGTCACCAATGAGACCTAACATGCTTAATTCATGTCACTGAAGTATGATGTAATAGTAACCTAATAGTAAAACTGAAGTATGATGAGTAATCGTCAACTGTTGGGAAAGATTCAGTCTGCTGAAAAATACGCCCAATATGAGGTGGACTGAAAAGTATCAGCCATAGGCTTAGTGTACAATTTTTTAAATGACAAATACAAAGAATATTTTTAAAATTTTGTATTTATTTTTTAGGCTACCATTTTTATTTAGTAAGTAAAGACATTGAAAAGAAGAACACAAACACTTTGACTTGGTGAGAAAGAGCCACACATGATTTATCACAGCACAGAATGTCATGGAAATGTATAATTGTGTTTTGCACATTTTAAATGTAAAAGAGTTCAAATAGCCTTTATGGGCAGTGTTTTTTTTCTGCAGTGTTTGTTAAGGGCCAGTAAAGCATTTTCATATAAATATCAACTATATGCCCACGCTGAGGTGTCCTCTTTTTCACCATCTCTGATCCGGTCACCCTAATTGAACACTTCAGGAACCAGGAGAACAGATTCACAACACACAAGTATCAGGAAAGACTTCTAAAGTTTAATGATAATATGTGTAGTTGAATACAGAACAAAATAGATGGGTCTTAAGACAATTTGGTAAGAATAATAAACCATATGTGTGATTGGTGTTCTCCTTATCAGGAGAGGAGGTACAGTAGACTGGATGTAGGGGAATGGAAAAGTCCAGGGAGAGAGATTCTAAGTGAGGTGCAGACACACAGATAAGGGAATGAACAACATGTCAGTGTGTTCTGATTAAGGATTTGCTGGGTGTACGTATGTCTGAAAAACATCTGGCACAGGAACATCTGTCCAGCGCAGTGGAGTTGGGGTGAAGCAGGGGGACCATAACAGCTGGAACAGGTTGAGACTCAGTAGCAGCATGATGTCAGGAGTAGGTTTACCTCATCAAGAGGAGAGACAAGATCATTAGACATGCCTTAGTACAGAGAAGTATAAATTAATGGACTATAGTGTGCAAGGCTCCAGCAAATCTAGCTATGGCAGCACAGCTAAAAGGGTGGAGCTAGAAAATAGCACAGGCATGAGACAAGCAATTAGACAATAGCATTCACCCAATTTTAAATGATAGTTTTCTGTCTTTTTGTCAGACGACTATAGGCTATCTTGCTCTGAAAATGACAATATTTTCTTTATTTAAAATTAGGGGTGGCCATAGATTATTTTTTTAAATCTAGATTAATCTCACTGAAATCTTGAAACTAATCTTAATTAATCTAGATTAAAATGGCTCATTCAGAATATGCGTGCTACCCAAGTAATGATTAAAAGTCCGTTTTTGAGATAAGGGTTCTTTATACAGAGGATCTCCTGTTTTCAAAATGCATCAATAACTGATTGAGAAAGCTGTTCTACTTTGATACTTGAAGAAAAAAAACATGCTCAATAAAATGTAGGCTACTCGTGTTCAATGGTTTATTCAGTTAAACATGAAAATAGTACGGTATGCCTACATACTTTAAGAGGGCATATTCAGTCAAACATGAATTTGTAAGGTTAACTTAAATTTAATTTGAACTTAACAGGCAGCCAATGTAGGGAGGCCAACACTGGAGAAATATGCTCCCTTTTCTTAGTTCCAGTCAGGAGCCTAGCTGCTGCATTTTGAACAAGCTGAAGGCGTGACAGAGCTGATTGGTTGATACCCAAATACAGAGAATTACAGTAATCAAGCCATGATGTAATAAAAGCATGAACAACTGTTTCCATATCTTTAAAAGTTAAAATAGATTTGAGCTTAGAGATTTTCCTTAGCTGATAAAAACTGGAACTATCTGTTTATCAAATGTAAGTGTGGAATCAAAGAGAACGCTGAGATTCCTTACGTAGCTCTGAGTATTTATTAATAAAGGCTCCAGATGTTTAGCATTTGGTGTAACACTGTCTGGATAAAAAAATAATAATAATAGCCTCTGTTTGGCCATCATTCCATTTTTTAAAAATTATTGGACAGCCAAATTCTTATGTCCTGCAGGCAATGTCGATGGGCCGCGTCTTGCAGAGTATCTGCACATTGTTGACCTACAAATTTAATGACTTAAGACCTCCAAGAATAAAAATTAAGACCATTACCATGGCAAAAACATGAATTCTCAAGCTGGGCCCCTCCAAAGCTTTCAGGTAGTCCATGTTAATGTGAGACCTGCTTTGCCTTGCAAATTATTAGCACAATGTCTGATAAACACAGCCTCAAATCATCAAATCATTTGTGCACGATTGCAGTATTTACTTTTGAATGGTCATTTTTGAGAACCTTGCCTCAAATATGGCAATATTTCTACAAATATGTCGAAGCAAAAGGTAGGAGAATCTTTAAGGCGACATCACCAAGTTGAGGGTATTCCTGCATCAGCCCTTGGTTTTTTAAGTAAATAAATTGATTTTAAGATGGATAACAAATAGCAAGACATGGCACACATGCACTTGGCAAGAGAACTAGAGTGAATGGCGCTACTGTGTGTATGTGAATGTTTTTATAGAAGAACAATCATGGGTTCAAAATACTACTGTTTTAATTGGTATTTGAATTGAATTTGAAATGAAACTGTGGCTGATTTAGCCGTGTTATACTAGTCCAACCATGCTTCTTTTTTACTGTGTGGTTAGACTGAGACTTGCGTTGTAGAAGTAGAATTGAAAATATTTTTTGTCTTTTTGGACATTAATAACTTTTTCACTCCCCTTAGATGAAATTTAATGCCACTCTTCAAAAAAGAATGTAATTCAATACATTTAAAGACCTTAAAAATCTTTTATTTAAGCCTTTTAAAGGACCCGCCGAGACCCTGGTCTTGGTAATGATGGGCACCGAATTCCAGGCATCTTCCTGAGGTTGGGTGATGCGGCCTCCGGACGGGTGGGCCCCGTCGTGACCAACACGCCCGACTGGAGTCCTTCTTAGACAGGAGCTGCTCAGGTACCTTGATCTGCTCCCTCTGCTCCTCCAAGTTTGCCTCTTTGTGGATCTCGACGATGGTCTTGGGGCCCTGGTCACCCCTCCGGGGCACCCAGTTATTCTACCATAGTTGGAAAGAGAGGAGCGCTTTCAAAATGCATTCAACACGGCAGCCACCTTGTCAGGATGGGCAATTAAGAAAAGCAAACCTGCAAAAGGAAAGCAGTCCAACCACCTCTGCATGACTAGCAATGAAACCTCCACACTCAAATACTGAAGCTGGTCAATGGCTGTTCTATAAACTATACTTGTACAGTAAGCATTCGAGTATAAATTAATGAAAGCAAGGAAACATTTGTAGAGACACTGAAGAAGTCCAACGGATGGGTGTGTAACACTTACCTGTCTGAGGTCCAGGACATCTTGCAGTTTGCAGCGGATCCTCAATGAGGTCTTCCTCGCGTTTATTATTTTACTTATGTAGCTGCAATAGTGGTCCATTTTGGGCTGATTAGTCAAAAACAAGACTCTCGTTAGCATGCTTGTGGCTACCGCCTGGTAAAAACTACCGCCAAGAGTTAACAGCCAGGTAGGAGGAACATAAGCGCATGATACCTTGGCCTTCTCGATGTCCTTGCCAATGGTGGAGAGTAGGATGCAGAGACACTCTAGTCTTTCCTCGCTGTGGCTCTTCTGGAGCAGCTTGACTATACAGTCATGCAATATAAGCTCCGACAGCATCTCCACCTTAAACAGCTCCCCGATAAACTTGATGTTACCGAGGGAACGGTGGCGGGCCTCGTCCTTTATGGCGTCCAGCTCCTCGATCAGGCGCTGACGCTCCTCATCCTGGCGGGAAATATCGGGGGGTTGGCGTTAACACGAGACGAGGCCCGGATATACGGCACATTTAACACAACTAAAACGACTGGACTTCACGCTAACAATACACATCCAATGTTGTGCACTTGGAGGGAAGGTGCACTATCAAGATGGTGAGACTGTCGCACCTCTGATGCGGCTTCCAGCTCCTTCTGCTTGCGCTCGTTGCTGTTCTTGTCCTTCGCAAACTCCTTCTGGCAGCAATTGAGCAGCAGCCTTCCAAAATTCACTGTGCCTCCTGACTTATCAGAGGTGGGCACTTTCAGCTGGGTACCATGAAGAGCAAGCAACAAGCACAAGTGAATAAGAGGTTTTTTCATGACTAGCAACATTAACACAGATGAATGTAGCCAGGGTGCAAATTTTGCTTTCTGACCTGTGTGCAAATTTAGGATAAGCTTGAAATATCACTGCTCAACACATACTACTTTAACTGCCATCACAGATAAGACAAAGTTGCCTTTTGTTAATTTATGTACATTGGCATCAGTCAGACAGTCAGTCAGTCAGTCAGACGGACAGACAGACAGACAGACAGACAGACAGACAGACAGACAGACAGATAGATAGATAGATAGATAGATAGATAGATAGATAGATAGATAGATAGATAGATAGATAGATAGATAGATAGATAGATAGATAGATAGATAGATCACTTCAGACACTCTCCTAAATTATGCCCTTTCATTATTCTGTGTCCTTGGCCAGTAATTGCACAGCATGGACAGAGGACACAGATCAAAGCAGTTCATTCCTCCCTTTCTGACCAATCAGAAGTCTTGGGAGGGCAGTTGTTGTTTCTGAACACTTGGTGATCTCATGACAGTCAAAGGAGAAAGACACGTACAAACCGGTGAGCAGCACGGCCTGATCTTGCGTCAGAATGGTACATCTGGAGAACAAGGAGACCTTGGCCCGATGACGAAGAGGAAGGGTGATGGTTACCTCACCCCATCACCTCACCTCATGTGGGTCACCAATGAGACCTAACATGCTTAATTCATGTCACTGAAGTATGATGTAATAGTAACCTAATAGTAAAACTGAAGTATGATGAGTAATCGTCAACTGTTGGGAAAGATTCAGTCTGCTGAAAAATACGCCCAATATGAGGTGGACTGAAAAGTATCAGCCATAGGCTTAGTGTACAATTTTTTAAATGACAAATACAAAGAATATTTTTAAAATTTTGTATTTATTTTTTAGGCTACCATTTTTATTTAGTAAGTAAAGACATTGAAAAGAAGAACACAAACACTTTGACTTGGTGAGAAAGAGCCACACATGATTTATCACAGCACAGAATGTCATGGAAATGTATAATTGTGTTTTGCACATTTTAAATGTAAAAGAGTTCAAATAGCCTTTATGGGCAGTGTTTTTTTTCTGCAGTGTTTGTTAAGGGCCAGTAAAGCATTTTCATATAAATATCAACTATATGCCCACGCTGAGGTGTCCTCTTTTTCACCATCTCTGATCCGGTCACCCTAAGTGAACACTTCAGGAACCAGGAGAACAGATTCACAACACACAAGTATCAGGAAAGACTTCTAAAGTTTAATGATAATATGTGTAGTTGAATACAGAACAAAATAGATGGGTCTTAAGACAATTTGGTAAGAATAATAAACCATATGTGTGATTGGTGTTCTCCTTATCAGGAGAGGAGGTACAGTAGACTGGATGTAGGGGAATGGAAAAGTCCAGGGAGAGAGATTCTAAGTGAGGTGCAGACACACAGATAAGGGAATGAACAACATGTCAGTGTGTTCTGATTAAGGATTTGCTGGGTGTACGTATGTCTGAAAAACATCTGGCACAGGAACATCTGTCCAGCGCAGTGGAGTTGGGGTGAAGCAGGGGGACCATAACAGCTGGAACAGGTTGAGACTCAGTAGCAGCATGATGTCAGGAGTAGGTTTACCTCATCAAGAGGAGAGACAAGATCATTAGGCATGCCTTAGTACAGAGAAGTATAAATTAATGGACTATAGTGTGCAAGGCTCCAGCAAATCTAGCTATGGCAGCACAGCTAAAAGGGTGGAGCTAGAAAATAGCACAGGCATGAGACAAGCAATTAGACAATAGCATTCACCCAATTTTAAATGATAGTTTTCTGTCTTTTTGTCAGACGACTATAGGCTATCTTGCTCTGAAAATGACAATATTTTCTTTATTTAAAATTAGGGGTGGCCATAGATTATTTTTTTTAAATCTAGATTAATCTCACTGAAATCTTGAAACTAATCTTAATTAATCTAGATTAAAATGGCTCATTCGGAATATGCGTGCTACCCAAGTAATGATTAAAAGTCCGTTTTTGAGATAAGGGTTCTTTATACAGAGGATCTCCTGTTTTCAAAATGCATCAATAACTGATTGAGAAAGCTGTTCTACTTTGATACTTGAAGAAAAAAAACATGCTCAATAAAATGTAGGCTACTCGTGTTCAATGGTTTATTCAGTTAAACATGAAAATAGTACGGTATGCCTACATACTTTAAGAGGGCATATTCAGTCAAACATGAATTTGTAAGGTTAACTTAAATTTAATTTGAACTTAACAGGCAGCCAATGTAGGGAGGCCAACACTGGAGAAATATGCTCCCTTTTCTTAGTTCCAGTCAGGAGCCTAGCTGCTGCATTTTGAACAAGCTGAAGGCGTGACAGAGCTGATTGGTTGATACCCAAATACAGAGAATTACAGTAATCAAGCCATGATGTAATAAAAGCATGAACAACTGTTTCCATATCTTTAAAAGTTAAAATAGATTTGAGCTTAGAGATTTTCCTTAGCTGATAAAAACTGGAACTATCTGTTTATCAAATGTAAGTGTGGAATCAAAGAGAACGCTGAGATTCCTTACGTAGCTCTGAGTATTTATTAATAAAGGCTCCAGATGTTTAGCATTTGGTGTAACACTGTCTGGATAAAAAAATAATAATAATAGCCTCTGTTTGGCCATCATTCCATTTTTAAAAATTATTGGACAGCCAAATTCTTATGTCCTGCAGGCAATGTCGATGGGCCGCGTCTTGCAGAGTATCTGCACATTGTTGACCTACAAATTTAATGACTTAAGACCTCCAAGAATAAAAATTAAGACCATTACCATGGCAAAAACATGAATTCTCAAGCTGGGCCCCTCCAAAGCTTTCAGGTAGTCCATGTTAATGTGAGACCTGCTTTGCCTTGCAAATTATTAGCACAATGTCTGATAAACACAGCCTCAAATCATCAAATAATTTGTGCACGATTGCAGTATTTACTTTTGAATGGTCATTTTTGAGAACCTTGCCTCAAATATGGCAATATTTCTACAAATATGTCGAAGCAAAAGGTAGGAGAATCTTTAAGGCGACATCACCAAGTTGAGGGTATTCCTGCATCAGCCCTTGGTTTTTTAAGTAAATAAATTGATTTTAAGATGGATAACAAATAGCAAGACATGGCACACATGCACTTGGCAAGAGAACTAGAGTGAATGGCGCTACTGTGTGTATGTGAATGTTTTTATAGAAGAACAATCATGGGTTCAAAATACTACTGTTTTAATTGGTATTTGAATTGAATTTGAAATGAAACTGTGGCTGATTTAGCCGTGTTATACTAGTCCAACCATGCTTCTTTTTTACTGTGTGGTTAGACTGAGACTTGCGCTGTAGAAGTAGAATTGAAAATATTTTTTGTCTTTTTGGACATTAATAGCTTTTTCACTCCCCTTAGATGAAATTTAATGCCACTCTTCAAAAAAGAATGTAATTCAATACATTTAAAGACCTTAAAAATTTTTTATTTAAGCCTTTTAAAGGACCCGCCGAGACCCTGGTCTTGGTAATGATGGGCACCGAATTCCAGGCATCTTCCTGAGGTTGGGTGATGCGGCCTCCGGACGGGTGGGCCCCGTCGTGACCAACACGCCTGACTGGAGTCCTTCTTAGGCAGGAGCTGCTCAGGTACCTTGATCTGCTCCCTCTGCTCCTCCAAGTTTGCCTCTTTGTGGATCTCGACGATGGTCTTGGGGCCCTGGTCACCCCTCCGGGGCACCCAGTTATTCTACCATAGTTGGAAAGAGAGGAGCGCTTTCAAAATGCATTCAACACGGCAGCCACCTTGTCAGGATGGGCAATTAAGAAAAGCAAACCTGCAAAAGGAAAGCAGTCCAACCACCTCTGCATGACTAGCAATGAAACCTCCACACTCAAATACTGAAGCTGGTCAATGGCTGTTCTATAAACTATACTTGTACAGTAAGCATTCGAGTATAAATTAATGAAAGCAAGGAAACATTTGTAGAGACACTGAAGAAGTCCAACGGATGGGTGTGTAACACTTACCTGTCTGAGGTCCAGGACATCTTGCAGTTTGCAGCGGATCCTCAATGAGGTCTTCCTCGCGTTTATTATTTTACTTATGTAGCTGCAATAGTGGTCCATTTTGGGCTGATTAGTCAAAAACAAGACTCTCGTTAGCATGCTTGTGGCTACCGCCTGGTAAAAACTACCGCCAAGAGTTAACAGCCAGGTAGGAGGAACATAAGCGCATGATACCTTGGCCTTCTCGATGTCCTTGCCAATGGTGGAGAGTAGGATGCAGAGACACTCTAGTCTTTCCTCGCTGTGGCTCTTCTGGAGCAGCTTGACTATACAGTCATGCAATATAAGCTCCGACAGCATCTCCACCTTAAACAGCTCCCCGATAAACTTGATGTTACCGAGGGAACGGTGGCGGGCCTCGTCCTTCATGGCGTCCAGCTCCTCGATCAGGCGCTGACGCTCCTCATCCTGGCGGGAAATATCGGGGGGTTGGCGTTAACACGAGACGAGGCCCGGATATACGGCACATTTAACACAACTAAAACGACTGGACTTCACGCTAACAATACACATCCAATGATGTGCACTTGGAGGGAAGGTGCACTATCAAGATGGTGAGACTGTCGCACCTCTGATGCGGCTTCCAGCTCCTTCTGCTTGCGCTCGTTGCTGTCCTTGTCCTTCGCAAACTCCTTCTGGCAGCAATTGAGCAGCAGCCTTCCAAAATTCACTGTGCCTCCTGACTTATCAGAGGTGGGCACTTTCAGCTGGGTACCATGAAGAGCAAGCAACAAGCACAAGTGAATAAGAGGTTTTTTCATGACTAGCAACATTAACACATGTAGCCAGGGTGCAAATTTTGCTTTCTGACCTGTGTGCAAATTTAGGATAAGCTTGAAATATCACTGCTCAACACATACTACTTTAACTGCCATCACAGATAAGAAAAAGTTGCCTTTTGTTAATTTATGTACATTGGCATCAGTCAGACAGTCAGTCAGTCAGTCAGACGTACAGACAGACAGACAGACAGACAGACAGACAGACAGACAGATAGATAGATAGATAGATAGATAGATAGATAGATAGATCTCTTCAGACACACTAAATTATGCCCTTTCATTATTCTGTGTCCTTGGCCAGTAATTGCACAGCATGGACAGAGGACACAGATCAAAGCAGTTCATTCCTCCCTTTCTGACCAATCAGAAGTCTTGGGAGGGCAGTTGCTGTTTCTGAACACTTGGTGAAATGCATGCATTACAGTGTCCAGCTTTAACAATAAACAAAACATGAACAACCTCCTGAACTCCTCAGTCCCATTGGTGCAGTTTAGCTGCAGAAACACATGGGACAAGATAGAGGTCACATGTGGAACTGGCCATTCGCGCGTGGGCATGTGCACACTCACCATCATCAGGCAGCGACACAATTTAGCATAAGTCACGGAGAACTTGGGCTCAGAGATGGCCTTCTCGTATACAAGATCGACGACTCCCTTGAGCCGCTCCTCCGTGTCCATGCTCAGCTCCGTCAGCTGCTTCATCAGTGGCTGGAACATCTGTGGCGTGAGCTTGTTCAGGATGCTGCGCACACGTCGCAGCAGGTCCAGGGTCTTGGCCACCTCCAGGTTCTCCTCGTCAGCTTCAGCCTTGTGGGCGCGCACCTTCTTCATTGAGGGCCTCCACGCCTTCTCCGCCTTGTTCAGCTGGATGTCGTTGCTGAATGAGACACTGGTGATGATCTTGCGTGGACTTTTGCGCTGGCACTGTGAGGACCTCGAAACTGGAGGCTGGAGGGGGGGTGGGGGGTTAATCTTAATTAAGACAATCAGCTCAACTAAGTCCCCTATAATTCACACTAAGGGTGTAACCAACAGCTCCAAGTGAAACTAGCATAAACCAACAACACCAGCATGGCTAGTAAACAATCTAGACTCTAGAGCAAATCCCATGATGCTCTACAATGTAGAATGTCCATTTACATGTGCCTTTAAAGCAGGAGTGTCCAAAGTGTGGCACTCATCTCCAAAGACGAGATATGATATTGGGTTCACGATAACGAGACGAGACTTTTAAATATTTTTAAGAAAACTTCAAAGATGACAAATATATCTGGAAAAATAGTTTTGGCAAAGTCAAAAAATGCTAATTCAACAGGTTTCTCTCCTGTATGACAGAGTCTCTTAAGACTCATTAATGCAAACAGAGACTGTCCCAAAAACAATTTTTTCAAAAACAATAGAGTTGTATACATCCCCACTATATCTGCCTTAAATATTAGTA
Source organism: Brachyhypopomus gauderio (assembly GCF_052324685.1). Classification (NCBI taxonomy): domain Eukaryota; kingdom Metazoa; phylum Chordata; class Actinopteri; order Gymnotiformes; family Hypopomidae; genus Brachyhypopomus; species Brachyhypopomus gauderio. The sequence continues at coordinate 254,854 of NW_027507008.1, forward strand.
AGGATTGCGCTCTTTGTCTGAATTTCCTCCAACTCTGACATGACATTACCCCTTGTACATGTTCAACTATGGAAACTGGTCGAATAGCAATGGCAGCGACTGCAATTTTGGCTTTGGATAGACATTTGCCAAATGTAGATGTTTTCAGCTTTCGGCCCATCAGCAGAAGTAGCACATACCTCTGGCTCCAAAGGGGCCTCAACAGGCTCCTTCTCTGCTTGGGGCACTGCTTCCGATACCAATGGCGCATCCATACTCTCACCCATCTTGGGCTCAAGAGCAGGGATGTCTGCTGGAGGAAGGTCCGTCAGAGGAGGTGGCGGGGAGGCAGACGCTCCGAAATCGGAGTCTTGTCCAACAGGCACTGTGCTCAGTGGTGAGGCCAGTTGGAGACCCTGGGACAGGTTAGGCTCCGTTGTCAGTTTTGAAGGAACCACCAGCTCGGGCACCTTAGATGGAGGCGGGGGGGTTGAGGCAGCTGCTGGCATAGACACAGGTTTCCCATGATCATCTGAACAAGGTGCAATTTCAATTCGGTTTCCAAGTTAATAAAATACAAAAACATGATATAATAACATTAAGAAAACACACTTACCGGGTGGAATCACTACAGTAGCTGTAGGTGGCGTGCTTTCATCATCGGTCTGCACTGCGACCACAGTCTGAGGAAAAGAGTGGGGAACATTGTCAAATTTGGAGCAATTACAAACATTTTAACGTAATGCAAGCATATACATAGGCCTTTCGTATTGAGCTCAGCTGAATGGGTGTGGGCGTAGATGCGTTTCTTGCCCCGGACATAATCTCTTCCGTGACATCACATCCACCCTGTTTGGGGTCTGGTATTCTAATCTGTGGGACATGGTTTTTGGGAGTGAGACCAGGTTCAAGCAGGCAACCTTTCCAGCTCCTCACCTGCTGGCACTCTCTCCTGCGCTGTTGGGGCAGGGCATACTGAGGGGGTGGGGCCTGCTGCTGCAGGGCAGAGCTCAATATGATGGGCCCTGAAGACTGGTACTGGTCCTGCGTAGGGTAATACGGCACACCTGGAGGAAACAAGGCACAATCAGATAACACCTTAGGCTCCACCCCAATGTGGAGAGGGAAAGGAAGTCGTTTTTTCTCCTTCATTTACACTGGCCATTTAACATTTAACAAAATCTATGTTGAGTTAAGAGCCTCTCCTCACCGTACGCAGAGCTCCAGTCAGCATAGGTGCCGTAGTAGAAACCCATGGGCTCATTGGCTACAGGGAACTGCTGGGGCGGGGCATACTGAGGGGGTGGGGCCTGCTGCTGCAGGGCAGAGCTCAGTATGATGGGTGTAGTTGGCCCTGAAGAAAGGTACTGGGCCTGCGTAGGGTAATAATACGGCTCACCTGGAGAAAACAAGGCACAATCAGATAAAACCTTAGGCTCCACCCCATTTTTTTTCTCCTTCATTTACACTGGCCATTTAACATTTAACAAAATCTATGTTGAGTTAAGAGCCTCTCCTCACCGTACGCAGAGCTCCAGTCAGCATAGGTGCCATAGTAGAAACCCGTGGGCTCATTGGCTACAGGGAACTGCTGGGGCAGAGCATACTGAGGGGGTGGGGCCTGCTGTTGCAGGGCAGAGCTCAGTATGATGGGTGTAGTTGGCCCTGAAGAAAGGTACTGGGCCTGCGTAGGGTAATAATACGGCTCACCTGGAGGAGACAAGGCACAATCAGATAACACCTTAGGCTCCACCCCAATGTGGAGAGGGAAAAGAAGTCTTTTTTTCTCCTTCATTTACACTGGCCATTTAACATTTAACAAAATCTATGTTGAGTTAAGAGCCTCTCCTCACCGTACGCAGAGCTCCAGTCAAGATAGGTGCCATAGTAGAAACCCGTGGGCTCATTGGCTACAGGGAACTGCTGGGGCAGGGCATACTGAGGGGGTGGGGCCTGCTGCTGCAGGGCAGAGCTCAATATGATGGGTGTAGTTGGCCCTGAAGAAAGGTACTGGGCCTGCGTAGGGTAATAATACGGCTCACCTGGAGAAAACAAGGCACAATCAGATAAAACCTTAGGCTCCACCCCATTTTTTTTCTCTTTCATTTACACTGGCCATTTAACATTTAACAAAATCTATGTTGAGTTAAGAGCCTCTCCTCACCGTATGCAGAGCTCCAGTCAGGATAGACCACAGGGAACTGCTGGGCCAAGGACACGTACTGAGGGTAGTACTACGACACACACACACTAATCATTTCAGCTTGGAAAGGTAACAAGGTGTTTTTAAATTCACGTTGAACACTATCATTAGCATTACCTGTCCAGCTGGAAGGAAGTAGGCAGCGTCCTCGGAGATGGGGAACTGCAGCTGCTGTTGAGAGTTCATCATCTGCGAGTTCTGGTTTATTACTGAAATGTTTTAAAGTCAGAGGTTTTGCACTTAAATCAATTAACAGTGACCACGCTAAAATATGAATGACAGCACATTAATATGAACATATGGCACTAAACCACAAAATTGAAGAAATATACTCTCCATGTTACACTACAGAGAATTTGTTGAGTTAAAATAATGAGCCATCTTTTGCGCCCGAGCAGTCTCAAAACCCTGTAGACAGCTCCTCGTGAAAACATTGGTGTCCCGCATCACAGAAGCGCACATACACACAACTGTGCTGTGTGCACGCTTTTGACTGCAGATGTCACACTGGCTTTGATTTTATCGTCGTGGATTACCTCGTCTAATATTACAAACATGCAGTCTCTGACAGTTTCAGAATCAGTGAAGGGTCATTTTTTCTTTGCTAAATTTCATGACACTCGCAGTGAGGCGGCTGTGGCCTCTCTTGTGCTGTAAATGTCTTTAGTAATGTGGAACAGCTCCTGTTATAAGAAGCTAGCAGGCTCTGCACCTTAGTTGCCCTCTCCTCTGTCCCTTCAGGCAATGCTGTCCCAAAAGCTTGGTGTTTCTCAACATGGTGCCTCCAATTGTTATATTCTTTTAACACTGACAGGCTTTCATTGTAAATCAAGCATACCGGCTTAGAGTTCAATCTTTGAGGTAAACTAGACTTGCATTTCCTGAAGGAAATACTATAGGGCTTGAAAAGGTGTGCCCCCTCTGCTCCATCTGCCCCTCTGCTCCATCACCCCCTCTGCTCCATCTGCCCCTCTGCTCTATCTGCCCCATTTGCCCCTCTCCCTCATCTGCCCCTCTGTTCCATTTGCCCCATTTGACCCTCTGCTCCATCGGCCCCCTCTACTCCATCTGCCCCATCAGCCCCTCTGCTCCATCTGCCCCATTTGCCCCTCTCCCTCATCTGCCCCTCTGCTCTATCTGCCCCATCTGCCCCTCTGCTCTGTCTGCCCCATTTGCCCCTCTCCCTCATCTGCCCCTCTGCTCTATCTGCCCCATTTGCCCATCTACCTCATCTGCCCCTTTGCCCCATCTGCCCCTCTGCTCCATCTGCCCCTCTTCTCCATCTGCCCCATCTGCCCCTCTGTTCCATCTGCCCCTCTGCTCTAGCTGCCCCTCTGCTCCATCTGGCCCATCTGCCCCTCTGCTCCATCTGCCCCATCTGCATGTATGTATGTGTGTGTGTCTGTGTGGCGTATATGTGTGTGACTGTGTGTAGTGGGTATGAGAGATGCATGTGTGTGCGCGTGCGTGTGTAGGGGAGGGGGAGAGACATTCAAAAATAACTGACACTCTGTCTCTGCCACTCTGAGTGGAGAAGCCTTGTTTTATGTGATTTGCACCCTCCGATCAAACGGTCGTAGTTCGGGACCCATTTAACCTATCGCTTCACCGAAGAGATTGTGTGAGAGAGGACCCCTTGCTGATGATTTTGATATATATTGGTGTGGTTTGACCCAAAAATGACTGATTTATGACAAGTTAAAAACACACAAAAATCTCAACAAAGCTGATTCTGATTCTGATATATTTATATGGGGGCCAATGGGGCAGTTTTCTGTGTCTAGTGCCAAACAAATGCTCATAACTCTAAAACTAATTCATCAAATGATTAGATATCTCGGCGTGCCAGAAAGGACAAGTTTCTCTCCCATTTAAAATTTAAATGGAGCGTCTAGGTCAAGGTGTAAGGATTTTACAGCAGTTTATCCAAGAACGTTTTGATCATTTTTTATGCCAGCTCACACTCTAACTGGCAGTGATGATTTGAAATTCTGAACATTCCACCATTCATTTTAATAGGGCCATTTTTCATTTTAAACTCAATTCTATTAAAATCTATAACTCTAATCGACTCCAAAAACGGATAGCACACCACACAGAGCCGAGACCTTCGAAACGCAGTTCGAACGGAGTCTGTACGTTAAGCGGTTCGGGCCGCATTCATTGCAGAAATTTGGAGAAAAGGAATAACAATATAGGGCTTTTCAAGCCCTATAATTAAAGTCAAAGGAACGTCAGAAATCCTTAGCGCTAAAAGTCCAAAAGACATACATACCTCTGCAGCAATCTGCGTAGCTGAAGTCTATATGCTGTCGTAAATAAATCTTGTAACTATGTCCAAGACCGCGTACTGCTCTCCTCTGTCTGTATACCGCAAATGACTCTCAGCACGAGTTTATATACAGTTGCCGCTTTGTGACATCATGCTAATAAAACAAGGGGTGCTATGGTAACGGATATAAAACAAGGGGGCTGTTTTATCAACCAATCATATTTCGAATTAGAATGGTGGGGGCTTGTCCAATGGTCTCAGGGTATTCTCACTGGCAGTGTTGTCAACTTAGCGACTTTGTCGCTATATTTAGCAATTTTTCAGACCCTCTAGAGACTTTTTGTAGTAAAAAGCGACTAGCGACAAATCTAGCGACTTTTGGAGACTCTGAACACACACGCTCTTCAGTTGCTGTCCTCTGGGGCGGGTGCTGCCGTGAGCCCCGCCCCACAACACTCAGTGCAGTCTCCACGTCCACACTGCAAATGAACTGCGCATGCCCAAAGCTGCCGCTGACGCCCCGCCCCGTATTTACAGAGCGGGATGTAAATATAAATGCTTTAGTCTTCAGTGAGACACGAAAAGAAATCACTGCATTTAACTCACCCAGTCTCAGCCATTCTTCACCTCATTCAATCCTGCTAACTGCTACTCTTATACTAACATTTAACAACACAGCAAAAAATCGTTGTAATTTACGTAAAAATTATTTATACAAAACATTAAAGCCATGTTCTTTTGAGAAGTGACTGCCTATTTCAAAGGCAACAGATGTTGTTCATTTGTAGTTCTAACATATTTAGGGTGTTTTTTTACTCATTTTCTCTCCCAACGTTATTCCTTTACAACTTCAAAAACATGTATTATGCAAATTAAGTGGTGACGTCATTTAGCGACTTCTAGCGACTTTAAGGACAACCAATAGCTACTTTCCTTACTGAGGAGTTGGCAACACTGCTCGCTGGTCCTCGTGCGTCGTGGTTGGTGTCTCGTGAGCTTTTAGCTCGTGTGCTAGCTAGTTAGCAGCTGCTAGCCAGCACTAGCGTGAGGTTTTACAAGCGGAAAGCATGGAATCGCAGGATAACAACCATTTTCAAGACGGCCATTCAACGAAAAAGTGGATATTATGAGAAAAGGCTGACCAACACCTCATCTTCAGATTGTAACACAAGGCGGTAAAGGGTACGTTAATGACAACAGTGTTGTGGACGCATTTTTAATACTATGCTCATGTTTTCATTTGGCTGTGTCTAGTGGAGGCCATGGCCAGTAAGTACGCTTCACCAAGATGTGTGTGTGTGTGTGTGTGTGTGTGTGTGTGTGTGTGTGTGTGTGTGTGTGTGTGTGTGTGTGTGTGTGAAAATAATGTAGCGTCGGGCCAATGGGGGGTGCCGGAGGGTGACACCATTACCCATGAGCCCTTGCGGCCCCGGCCCTGTTGTGTTTAATTATGCGATGTTTATGTTTGTATAGTGTTTTTAATGATTATTTATTGTGTTTTATTAGTTAAGTCACCCCGGTCCATCCTTTTGTGTACCTGTGCATTATCTTAGTTTCCCCTCCATGTATGTGTAACGTTGCCGTCGTCATGACCTCCCCCTGTGTTTCATGTGCAAGGCGTACCTCATTTAGGCCTCGAGTTATACTGATTGTGCCTGTGAGTGCCAGTTTTATTACAAAGAACAATAAAACCTCTGTTCTGTTTGGAGAATGGACTTCTCTGCAACTTCTTTCTACCACACCACGCCACAATTGGTGTCAGAAGTGGCTCTCCGTGATGAAATATTCCACCTTTCCGGAGAGCTCGAACGGCTTGAAGCAGGGCTGAGAGAGAAGCGAAGGAACGGCAGGAAATCGGTCAGACATCATCTTGACGGGCCAAGCGACATCGTACCACCGTCCCTCGGACGCAGAACGACACCCGCCGGGACGCGCCACACGCGCGACGAGATGTTACCACCACCCGCTGGGACGCGCCACACGCGCGACGAGATGTTACCACCGCCCGCTGGGACGCGCCACACGCGCGACGAGATGTTACCACCACCCGCCGGGACGCGCCACGAGACGTTACCTCCCGCCGCCACGCGTACATCGGCAACGGAAGCGACGACCGGCCCGACACGCCGGCTCAGCCTGCCTGGCTATGACGGCGAAGCGGATTGGGCAGCGTTCGAGGCTCAGCTCGATGCCGTCGCCAACTACGAAAGCTGGTCGGACGCTGAGACGGCGGTTCAACTGTGCCTGGCGCTACGGGGACCTGCGCTCAGGGTTCTAGTCGGGCTCCCAGCGGAGGACAGGAACGCGCTGACGCCACTCAAAGCGGCACTGAGGAGCAGGTTCGGGCGGCAACCGGACGAGTCGACGGCGAAGCAGCTCTTGGCGGGACGTCGCCGTGCTCGGGGAGAAGGCCTGAGAGTGTTGGCGTCGGAGCTGGCACTGTTGGTTCGCCTGGCCTACCCCCTGTTCCCACGCGAGGCCCAACGGCAGTTAGAACTAGATTTTTTTCTGGGCGCGGTGGAGCCGGCTGAGCTGAGGAGACACGTCCGCCTGTACAACCCGACCACTCTCGACGCTGCCGTGGACGAGGCCGTCAGGGCAGAACAAATCTTCACCGGTGACTGCCTTAACAGGATGCCCCGTCAGACCCGCCCACACGACCGCCAAGCAAGCCACCGACTGGTCTGCTGGAATTGCGGGGCTCACGGCCACAAAGCCAGCCAGTGCAACGGCTCGGGAAACGAGCAAGGAGCCGCCCGGTGAGGGGCGCGGCGACTCCGGTTCTCACTGGCCACCCCTCTTTCGTTGTTTCGAGAATCGCCGGACAACGTGACTGGCATATTTCATGTAAGTTTGGCGATATCTCTGTTACCGCTCTGATTGACACGGGGTCTTCGGTCTCCTTAATTAGGCCTGAACTGATTAATGATTGCTCGGGGGGGCCCGATGCTGTGGAGTGGGTCCGGGGGAATTTAATATCAGTAACCGGCGAGCGGTTTGAGCTGCTAGGGCGCACCAATGTCTCCTTTGACTTCGGGCAGGGACCCGTGGCGCATGAGTTCTGGGTCGGGGATGTGTTTGATCGCTGCATCCTCGGTAATGACTTCTTGGGGAAGAACGGGGCTGTTATCGACTATAGACAGGGGGAGTTGTCGCTAAACGGGCGAAGAGTTGACGTGTGCTGTGGAGATGATGCAGCCTCACGTTCGTGCGTTACATCAGCTGTGCCAGTGAGTCGAGAAATGCTGTCTCCGTCACCGGGGGACCCGGTCCATGAGCTGTGGCTTAGATGTAGCGTGGGCCTGTCCGCGTCGCAGGGCGAGCTACTCAGCGAGCTGCTGAATCGCTATAGGGGACTGTTCGCTGTGAGCGAGCGTGATTGTTCGAGGACGGGGCTGGCGAGCCACGCGATTGACACGGGCGACGCAAAACCTGTCCGCCTGAGACCGCATCGCCTCCCTTTAACCAAGCGTGTGGCAGCCGAACGCCAAATCCGCGAAATGGCAGCGGCCGGCGTAATTGAGCCTTCAAATAGTTCATGGTCTGCCCCCGTGGTCCTAGCCAAGAAGAAGGACGGTTCATGGCGGTTTTGCGTCGACTACCGACGTTTAAATGCTGTGACTAAACTCGACTCTTACCCGATGCCGCGAGTAGACGACACACTCGAGCGGTTAGCTGGCTCAGACTGGTTCAGCTCCCTGGACCTGCGTAGCGGGTACTGGCAGGTCCCGTTGGACGAGTCAGCGAAGGAGAAGACTGCGTTTTCGATCGGTGCAGGTCTTTGGCACTTCAAGGTCCTCCCCTTCGGGCTCTGTAACGCGCCGGCCACTTTCGAGCGGTTAATGGAGCGAGTGTTGTCTGGGGTTCCGAGCAGTAAATGTGTGGTGTATTTGGATGACGTGCTGGTCCATGCTACGGGCTTCGAGTCTGCGCTGGCCAACCTAGAGTTGGTACTGGGCTTAGCGAAGGAGGCCAATCTGTCCCTCAACCCGGCTAAATGTAACCTCCTTCAGCGTCGCATTAATTTTCTCGGGCATGTGGTCAGCGGAGAGGGCATAGCCACTGATCCCGGCAAGACGGCCGCGGTCCGTGAATGGCCCACTCCGCGTACGGTGCGACAAGTTCGCAGTTTCCTCGGGCTCGCGTCATACTACCGCCGTTTTGTAAAGGGCTTCGCGGACATTGCTGCCCCCCTTCACCACCTGACAAGGGGTGGCGGAACGAGATTTAGCTGGCCTGACGACGCCGAGTGTGCTTTCCGTACACTAAAGCAGAGACTGTGCAGTGCGCCTGTTCTGGCCTATCCTTCCCCCACTGAGCGCTTTATTGTCGACACTGATGCAAGCGACCACGGGTTGGGTGCTGTACTGTCACAGGTCCAAGAGGGCTCAGAGCGCGCAATAGCATACTTCAGCCGCCGCCTGGACAAAGCTGAGAAAAATTATTGTGTGACACGGCGCGAGCTGTTAGCAGTGGTTGAAGGGCTTTGGCATTTCCGACCTTACGTGTACGGCGTACCTTTTCTGCTGAGGACAGACCATGCTTCACTGCAATGGCTGTTGAACTTCCGGGAGCCTGAGGGCCAGCTAGCGAGATGGTTAGCCAGGCTACAAGAGTTTAACTTTGTGGTAGAGCACAGACCGGGCAGAATCCACGGGAATGCTGACGCACTGTCTCGCCGGCCGTGCGCTTCCCACGATTGCAAGCACTGCCAGCGCGCTGAGGGAAAGGCAGAAACTGTCGGTGTATGTGCAGCGGTGGGCCGGACTGCTGTTGCCCCTCCTGTGTCACCCTGTATCTCCACTGCGGAGCTGGCTGCGGCTCAGAGGGCCGACCCGGACCTGGCATGGGCGCTGGACGCTTTGGAGGCGGCCGCCGTGCCGGACTGGGACGACGTGGTACGACGGGGACCCGTAGCTAAGGCGTTGCGATCCAACTGGGACAGCCTGAGAATCGCTGGGGGCGTCCTGCACAGAACTTGGGAGGACCCGAGCACTGGAAGCCGCTTAACTCAAACTGTAGTACCGCAGGGCCTACGTGACACTGTTCTGCAGGCTGTCCACGGTCTGCCAGGCTCAGGCCACTTTGGCATCACAAAAACTCTTCACAGACTGAGACAGAGATTCTGGTGGCCGGGCTGCAGAGCTGGAGTTGAACTGTTTGTCCATTGTTGTGACACGTGCGCTGCCAAGAAGGGACCGGCGAGAGTCTCACGTGCGCCCCTCCACCCCATGCAATCCGGCTGCCCCATGGAGAGGGTGGCAGTGGATGTACTGGGGCCGTTTCCAGTGACTGAGTCGGGCAACCGCTACGTGCTCGTGGCCATGGACTACTTCACGAAATGGCCCGAGGCGTATGCGGTGCCCGACCAAAGCGCCGTTACTACAGCAGAGACCCTGCTCCATGAGTTTTTCTGTCGCTTCGGCGTCCCAGAGGTCCTACATAGCGACCAAGGCCGAAACTTTGAGTCGGACGTCATGACCGAGGTTTGCCGCCTGCTGGGGGTGCACAGGACTCGAACAACTCCTCTTCATCCACAGGGTGATGGCCTGGTCGAGCGGTTCAATCGAACCCTGGCTACTCAACTGGCCATGGCTACACAGGAGAACCAGCGTGACTGGGACAAACAACTGCCTCTCGTCCTGCTGGCATGCCGCTCCGCCTTACAGGAGACTACTGGTTTCACCCCCGCCATGCTTATGTTCGGCCGTGAACTGCGATCACCTGTGGACCTGGCATTTGGGGCACCTCCCACTGATGATGTTAATGTTGAACCTGGCCCTGTGTTCGTTTCTAGGCTGCGGACAAGACTACTCGACGTCCACAAGCGAGCCAGGGGTAGCCAGGCGGGGGCCGGACTGCGCCAGAAACGCGCCTATGACATGCGCTGCTACGGCGGGCCCCTGCCCGTGCACTCTGAGGTTTGGCTGTACAATCCCCGTCGAAAGAAGGGACTGTGCCCCAAGCTGCAGTCCGCATGGGTGGGGCCTTGCACTGTGCTCGCGCGTGTCAGTGACGTGGTCTACCGGATCCGCTGGGGCCGGCGGCGCCTCGTGGTGCACCGCGACCGCCTTGCCCCGTACCAGCCTAAGGTGCAGGGTGCTGGACGCTGCCCGGACTCTTCACCGCCTGTCTCCCCGGTTATTGGTCCTGCTGCTTCCCCTGTGGCCGGTCCGGCCAGGCCACAGCGCACGCGGAGGCTACCGCGGCGCCTGCAGGACTGTGTGACATAGATTGTTCTGTGAACTGCATTGTTAACATTCTCATGCCGAGTTATGGACTGTTCTTTCTATGTGTGTACATGTATATATATATATATATATATATATACGCATTTTTAATTGTGTCTGTAACTATTGATTGCCTTATTTACTGTTCTCCCTCTGTTTGTTATGCCAAGTCCGTTATGTGCCAGGTGTTTATTGTGCATTGTGGTGATGCCTAATCTTTTTGATGCCACCTTGACAACGTTACCGTACTGCTGTGCTCATGTTAATGCCTTGTACACGACATGCGTATGTCTTGAGTTGTACTGCCCTTGCTGTTTTTTTCTTTCCTCCAGGATTGTATTTGCGCTTCACATGCGCGTTGAGTAGGATCTGCCTCATACGGCTGTAATTGTGTGTTTGATGCCATGTTTCTGCCCTTATACGCTACTGGACTGTCTTGTGTGTGGTCGCCGGGACGGCTGACCTCTTGGGGGGGGGCTGTGTAGCGTCGGGCCAATGGGGGGTGCCGGAGGGTGACACCATTACCCATGAGCCCTTGCGGCCCCGGCCCTGTTGTGTTTAATTATGCGATGTTTATGTTTGTATAGTGTTTTTAATGATTATTTATTGTGTTTTATTAGTTAAGTCACCCCGGTCCATCCTTTTGTGTACCTGTGCATTATCTTAGTTTCCCCTCCATGTATGTGTAACGTTGCCGTCGTCATGACCTCCCCCTGTGTTTCATGTGCAAGGCGTACCTCATTTAGGCCTCGAGTTATACTGATTGTGCCTGTGAGTGCCAGTTTTATTACAAAGAACAATAAAACCTCTGTTCTGTTTGGAGAATGGACTTCTCTGCAACTTCTTTCTACCACACCACGCCACAATAAGTTTAAACTGAATGCATTGTGAGATAGATAACCAGTGTAACGTAGCAGACATAATAAAGTGAGCAGACCAGTTTGTTTTGGTTTGCCAAACAAAGTTTTGAGTTTCAGGAGAAAGAGAGTTATCAAGATATAATAACTTAATATAATCAAGATTGGACATGATTAAGCATGAACCAGAGCGTCAGTGTGGTGGTGGCTGGCTATGAGCCCAAGTCTAGCAATATAGCAGGGGTAGAAGAAGATCGTGGCACCATGAAGTCTGGAAATTATGAACTTAGGACCAGTGACTAGAACCACAGTTTTGTAAGGATAGTCAGGTAATTAATGCTCATCTACATTTTAAGATCTCGAATATAGGAGAGCATAGCAAGGGGTGCTAGGGTAGTGGTCATCAGCATAACAGTGGATGTGAAGACCATATTCATGACTAATTTGACCAAGGTGTAACATATAGATAATTACATGGAAATGGCCAAGAACTGATCCCTGGGGTGCTCCTTGATTAACATTAACATTGTGAGATTTATGAACAGGAAGTGAACATGACATGTGCAGTGTTTCTAATGACTAAGAATAAACAAAACTCTTGAGGAAAAGGAGGAATTTAATGAATAAGGTGCACAAAAAAACCCGTGACATGATCCGAATTAAGGAAACAATAACCAGCAGTACTGGTACAAAGACAAGCTATATATAGATGAACATATGGCCCTCAGGTGCTGGGGATTATAATGGTCCCCACCCACCTGAGGCACAAACACAATGCAACAGCAACAGAACAACATAAACTACTGCCGCTGTGGACGGAGGCAGCAGGCAGGGGGCCCCCGTATCATGACAGTACAATCAGTGTCAGCATGGATTAATGTCTCTAAGTAAAACCATTGCTAGACATATAGGACTGGTCAAAGTGAGGGGTCCACTGAATTCTGACAAGAAATCTGAAGAAGTTTCCAACTGAAGATTTCTTACTGTTCCCCAAAACAATCAGCCTCAGTGCCACTAAAAAATGTAGAGTTGTACAGCTTAACTTCTGAGTGTGTGTATGTGGGTGTTAGTGTTTGGTTGTGTTTATGTAGAAGTGACATTTAGTATGTGGTGTGTATGTGTGTGTTGTAGTGCATGGGGGGAGTTGTTCTCCTTCTCTCTGCAGGTTATCTAGCTGCAACACAGGAAGGCTGTGAGTTACTGACTTACTGTTTTTTCATACATGCATACACACAATCTCTCTCTGTCTTTCTCTCTCTCTCTCTCTCTCTCTCACTCACTCACACACACAAAGACACACAATGTTTCACTCAATTTTCTCTCAGTCTTAGTAGTTCAAAGTATCTTTATTAGTATGAAATGAATACAAGTGTCAAAGCACCATAAAAATGTTAAGAGCATGAGAGATAACTAAAGTAAAGGATAACTAAAGTAACGGATTTGGCAAATATGCAAAAGTATATGTATACATATGCTTTATATATGTGCTTATAAATACACACTTTAAAATAGTGTGTGTCTCTTTCACATACACACAAATAATTGCTATTACCCTTTTTCTATCTCTGAAACACCCATATTATCAGTGTATTTATCAGAACACATACACATTAATCACTTACACACACTCCCTTCTTTCTCACTCTCTATTTATACACACACATGCACACACACATCGCAGCATCCCTCTCTAATAAACACACACACACAGCATATGTGTTTGGGGTGATTAGGTGATTTAGCCGTCTTTTCTGTCTCCACAGCTGGCTCCGGGACACCTGTGGCAGCGTCGGCGTGGACTACGTCGACAACTGGGAGAGTTTCCGTGAGCGTCCGTCACTCTACCGCCGAGATGGACTTCACCCCAGTCGCCTAGGCTCGGCAGTCCTCTCCCGGAACATCGAGGACGTGCTACGCCGAGCCTGACCAGCCACAACAAACCACGCAAATCAGCTAAGTAGAACTTACTTCCCTAACTACCAAACCATTGAGACTGTGTCTGTTAGCCGTGGCAGGTATAAGAATAACAGGGCGATATGTTTTAAAAATCTAATTAAAATTAAATTAAATAATCAACGCGAAGTAAGCAGCAATATTAAGCTAAGGCTAGGACTTTTAAACATTAGATCGCTTGCATCAAAAGCTGTGATAGTAAACGAAATAATCACAGATAACAGACTAAATGCACTCTGTTTAACAGAGACATGGGCTAGAGTGGACGAATATGTAAGTTTTAATGAAGCAGCTCCTCCTGGATACAGTTATGTTCATCAGCCCCGTATCACAGGGCGTGGAGGTGGAGTAGCCACAATATATGACATAGATATAGGTTTTACTGTAAAACCAACCACCTCTATTAACTCATTCGAGGCTCTGATAGGTGAAATAGGCAATAATCTTATAGGCAATAAAACAAAGCTTAAACTAGTGACCATCTATCGACCGCCGGGTCCTTACTCAGAATTTCTTAAGGAATTTGCTGAGTTTCTTTCGGAAATAGTCTTAACCATCGAGAGATTTGTAATTGTGGGTGATTTCAACATTCATTATGAAAATGAATCAGACCCACTGAAAATCGCGTTCGACTCCATACTAGATTCAGTAGGTATAGCCCAAAATGTGACAGGGCCTACCCACCGCTGTAAACACACCTTAGACTTAATACTTACTTACGGATTAAACATAGAACATTTGGCAGTCATCCCCCAAAATGACGCCATTTCAGATCATTCCCTACTAATATATGAAATGGCTTTATACGATGTACATCAGATGCGCCATACAAAAACCACGCGCACTATCACATCCGACACTGCAGCAACATTTATAAACTTACTACCAGAGCTACCGAACACTATGCCACTGCAGCCCAATGAATTAGAACAGGCAACACAACAGTTTTATTACACACTCAGCAATACCTTAGACAGTGTAGCTCCAGTTAAAACAAAATTAATTAGGGAGAAAAAGCTTGCACCATGGTATGACGACCACACCCGTCTTCTAAAACAGGCAGCTCGAGCAGCGGAGCGAAAATGGAGATCCACCTCACTAGAAGTGTTTAGAATCACATGGAAAGACGCCATAGTCAAATACAAACATGCCTTAATAAAAGCTAGAGCCGCATACTATTCGACACTAATAGAAAACAACAAAAATAACCCTAGATTTCTCTTCGCGACTGTATCAAAACTAACAAGAAATATCAACGACACTAGTTCTAATACAACACTTACACACACTAGCGATGAATTTTTAAACTTTTTTAATAATAAAATAGATAATATCCGACTACAGAGTCATAATACATTGCAGCCTAACCTCCAATCCAACCCCAGTAGTTTAGTTATTAGTAACTATGCATCCAAAAATATTACCGAGCTAAATGTCTTCGATCCTATATCGCAAAAAGAGCTCACAACACTGATTAATTCATCTAAGCCTACATCATGTATATTCGACCCAGTTCCAACCCGTCTATTTAAAGACCTACTCCCAGCCATTGCAGGGCCCTTACTTAATATGATTAACTGTTCCCTTAACCTAGGGTACGTGCCCAAACAATTAAAATGCGCCGTAATTAGACCCTTGATTAAAAAACAGAATCTAGATCCGCAGATTCTAGCCAACTATAGACCCATTTCTAATCTCCCATTTATCTCTAAAATTTTAGAAA
The DNA here is from genome assembly GCF_052324685.1 of Brachyhypopomus gauderio. Taxonomy (NCBI): domain Eukaryota; kingdom Metazoa; phylum Chordata; class Actinopteri; order Gymnotiformes; family Hypopomidae; genus Brachyhypopomus; species Brachyhypopomus gauderio. The sequence goes on from NW_027507008.1 coordinate 270,071, forward strand.
AAGCAGTTTCCAATCAGTTAAACCACCATCTCCAATCAAATAGTATCCATGAAAAGTTCCAATCAGGATTTAGACCAAACCACAGCACTGAAACAGCTTTACTCAGGGTAGTGAATGATTTACTAATATCGGCCGATAATGGGCTAGTCTCGTTCCTTGTACTGTTAGATCTTAGTGCAGCTTTTGATACTGTAGACCACAACATTTTGCTGGATAGACTAGAAAACACGGTAGGTATTAAAGGAGTCGCACTCTCCTGGTTTAGATCATATTTGACTGACCGTTTCCAATGTGTAAGTGTTAATAATAAAACCTCTAAATCTGTGCAGGTTAAATACGGTGTCCCACAAGGGACAGTCCTAGGACCACTTCTATTCACACTGTACATGTTACCCCTAGGCGAGATTATGCATAAGCACGACATCAGTTTCCATTCCTACGCAGACGACACTCAGCTATATTTATCGGCAAAACCCGATGATTTAGGCGCAAACAGTAAAATAGAGAAATGTGTAGAAGAGATTAAACATTGGATGGCGTGTAACTTTCTAGCACTAAATCCCGATAAAACAGAATTAATAATAGTTGGGTCTAGGGCTGCGAGAGACAAGATACATAATGTAGCATTGAATCTACATTCTTTTACTATAACCCCCAGCGCAGAGGTAAAGAACTTGGGCGTCACAATAGACCCAGATCTCTCGTTCAATACACATATTAATAATATAACTAGGGTAGCGTTCTTTCACTTGCGCAACATTGCCAAAATTAGAAACATATTAAATACTAGTGATGCAGAAAAACTAATCCATGCATTCATATCCTCTCGTTTAGACTATTGCAACAGTCTCTTAGCTGGATGTTCTGGTAAATCGATAAACAAACTCCAGCTGGTTCAGAACGCAGCAGCACGAGTTTTAACAAAAACTAAAAAGTTTGATCACATTAGTCCCGTACTATCGTCATTACACTGGCTGCCAATTAGATTCCGTATTGACTATAAAATACTTTTATTAACATATAAAACGCTGCATGGCTTAGCTCCAGACTATCTTAGTGAACTTATTGAACAATATAACCCAGCGCGTTCACTTCGCTCACAGGACGCAGGGTTATTAACTGTTCCTAGGATCAAAAAGATCACAGCAGGTGGAAGAGCCTTTTCTTTTAAAGCTCCACAATTGTGGAATAATCTTCCTGCCTCTATTCGGGACTCAGACACAGTCTCAATGTTTAAAACTCGATTAAAGACTCATCTGTTTAGTTTGGCCTTTGATTAATTTGTTACATATTTACTACATCTCGTATCTTTTCTCCAAGGTTCACCTGGAGAGTAACACTGCAGTCGGAGCCTACAATACCAGCATCGCTGCTCCGACATGGAATGAAAGCCTGGCGTTCATCAACAGACATTTACAATGACAATATCAAAACCCAGAACTTTCATTTTTACCTTTACTTAGTCTGATTGTGTGATTTGTGTGTGGCTTGTGTATTTGTCTGTATTTTGTGTAATTTGTGTGTTAACGGGCCGCCCAATGGAGGATGGGTTCCCTTTTGAGTCTTGGTTCTCCCGAGGTTTCTTCCTATTCCCCACCATCATAGGGAGTTTTTCCTCGCCACTGTCGCCTTTGGCTTGCTCATTAGGGTTCTGGGCCCATAGTATTGTTAACCTTTTAAATCCTGTAAAGCGCTTTGTGACATGTGTTGTGAAAAGCGCTATACAAATAAACTTTGATTTGATTTGATTTGGTGCAGCTTCATTTCTGAGAGTGTGTATTCTGAAATGTGAAAGACCTTATGTGTGAGATGCATTTGTTATGTGCAGCTGTAGGTGTGTTTTATCTCCTTCTGTCTGCAGGCCGTCTGACTGCAATATTTCAGAGGATGGCTGCGCTGCTCTGTCTTCAGCTCTGAAGTCAAACCCTTCATCACACTTGAGAGAGCTGAATCTGACCCACAATAAACTATTCGACTCAGGAGTGAAGCAGCTCTCTGCTTTACTGAAGGATCTACACTGTAAACTGGAGAAACTAGAGTGAGTTACTGACACACACAAACATACACACACAGACTGTGGGTAGACGAGCGTAGGAGGCAGACACAATTACTGAGAGAAGTTGGGTTTATTAGCAACTGTGGGAGAAACCCAAACTGGGTTTAGACACACAAGGTGGTCAGGGCATGAAGAAACAGAGGGACTGAACAGGTGCAGGGACTGAACGGAATCAAAATACTAACACACAGGGAAAACCGAGTAACTGCCTTAACAAGACTAGAGTGGGGCACAAGTAATGAAGCACAATCAGGGATACAATAGACCAGGAATACAGACTGGGATTAGTAACAACAACAAATACAGACCAGGAATAGTAACAACAACAAATACAGACCGGGAATAGTAACAAAAACGAGTACACACTAGGAATAGTAACAAGTTATTTCAAGGCTAGAACCATGGGGTAAGAAGAGTTACAAACAGGGATATAAGTACAATGAGGAACTAAACAAGATACAGGTTGTAAAAGTTTTGTTTCTCAGTAGAAAGCCCTTTTCTTGTGTTCAGCAAATGAGCGGAGGGTCATGGAGGAACACCACTATAAATCCTTAATAGATAGTAACATGCTGCAGAGAAGTGTGTGGCTGAGAGCTCTCGGAACAAATGAGGAACAAACTACTCTTAAAGAAGAGAGGTTTATTCACACAGGCCAGCTGTACCCAAATGTTCAAAAATGAGAGGGCGCTCCCCTCATTCATACATACACAGACCAGCCCTGTGCATGCAAGCAACAGGGTGGGCTCAAGAAGGCTAGTCTAACAAAGTTGATATATTCTACCATATATGGAAGCAAATGCATTGTTCTTGATAAGCCTGTGTGGAGGGGAAACATGATTCATACGTGTGCATCAAGCGCAGCACCTTGAGGAGAAATGCTGAGCCAGTTCTTGGTACACACACTCAGAACGCACAGGAGGAGGGAAAAGGTGTGAAAGGGGGGGGGGGGTGTGAAGCGAGGGGAGAGAGGTGTGAAAAGGGTGTCAGGGGTCACAGATGGCGCATTTCCACTAGGGCCTGCTTGAAGCGGTACAGTTCGATACGGATCGATTCGCAACGGAACGGTACGGTCGCGTTGCGTTTCCATTGCAATGGTGGACCACCACAATGTGGGTGGAGTCGCTGTTGGCGCGCGGGTTGTAGTGTCGTGACATCATTTGTATGCGACCGGTCACCGGTCGATGCCCCTTAACACATACCATTATTGTATCTTATTTATCTTTATCTTCATTATTGTATGTGGTTACTCTAATTATTGGTAATAATTTGGTATTACTCAAACAGGCTGAACACACCCTGCATAAAAAGCATCAGTCATACAATCAAATGAAATCAAAATTTATTATGAAATATAGATATTTAAAGTACAAAATATGTAAATAATATAGTTATAGTTAAAAAAGTGCAAAAAGCAAATTACCAAAAAATAACGTATAGCTTTATATGAAATAAATATTTATTGTACTACAAGCAACATTTTGTGTGCTTTTACTGGCGTCTGTCTCGCATGGTGTTCACAAGTTCGCCAAGCACCCCGAGGAAAGCCCAGTTGAAGGAAACATTTTCTGCCAACTCCGCTCTCCTCAGCTCGGCTTCTTGTTCCCGGGCCTCGCTACAATCACGGCTCGACAATCAATGCTCGTGCATCCGCACATCCTGTGCCTGCATCTCCAGAAGATGTGCGCCGATATCCAAGTCCGTCTGGGTCCTTTTTCGCTTGCCTTGACAAAAAAGAGGGTAATGGGAGTTGATTAGTAAAACTGAAATGCACTCGGTACTCATGCTACTCCGGTGCTTCACATGTTTTTTGTGTTCCTCACCTGTATTGGGCCGCCGGACAGGCGTTTGAGATCCAGCCGGTATAGAGACCGTTGGTTCCGTGTATGACACGGATGATGCGGGGGAGGCGGGAGGTTCCAAAGAGGCGCTCGCCTCGTCAGTGGAAGGGGAATCTTGAACGTAAAAAAGAAACAAATATTAAACACAAGCATTCCCGTG